>NC_141030.1:27760000-27975000 GCF_052040795.2 Danio rerio
GCACTTTATAACTTATACCTATATCCTTGATTTGCTGCTACTGCACTCCTGTTTAGACCTAAACTGCATTTCGTTGCCTTGTACTTGTACATGTGTTATAACAATAAAGTTGAATGTAATCTCATCTAATCTAATATCTTGTTGCTGGTTTAAAATATGTAATTTAATTGGAATTTCATTGAGATTGAGAATTTTCAAGATTTCAGGATTCCCCCTTCATTTAGATCAGACTTTAGTCTTGGATGAACTGCCCTGCAAATATGGTCACAGAGTGAACAGACTTTCCTTGAATCGGATTTTGGTGAGGTCTACAAATGTTTGAAGCTGGCAGGAAAGTAATAGCTAACTAATAATCTATCCCACTGATTGATTTAACTCTCAGTGGTCCCAGTGTGCCACATCTTAATGCACTCCTCTCACTCTACTCTCCTAATACTTATTGTCTCTGTGTTTAATCGGAAATCCTCAAGGAATGAGTGCACAACTAGACAAATGTACCAGATGTCTTATTGCAATGCAGTCAAACTGCCTCTGGCCACCTTCCCATGTCTGATTGAGAGTTGTGTTGTGATCTGCAGCCTGTGTAGAGAAAGTTCTCAGAGTATGACCTGTGAAAAACACCACATTTTACACTTCATTTTGCTTCTTGTTTCTATAGATATCTATACTCCATGGCCATACGTTCACTAGAAGCTTATTCCTGGGGCTTCACTTATGCTGTTTCAGCAATTATGGATTATAGCTGGAAGACATGATGCATATTGACACAGATCCTCCCTCAAAGTCTTCTCTTAATACACTGCTTACATGGCTCGAAGAGAATATTGATCTCAAAAGCCTGAAGCACCTTTTAAAATGATAATTGATGATAAGGAGTGAATGATTAGTTCATGGTTCTTCTCATAGTGCTGTCTTTGTACCTCAGCATCTTCCTCATTAAGCATGTGTTATTGACTTATTCCAGCAGCTGATCAATAGTTCAGTAGTCTTTTGGTCAAGCAAGGACTTTGTAGGTGAGATATGTTTCCTTTTTTTATTTAGAAATGACTGTGTGGATAGTTAATGAGAATTGACTGTGTGGTCACTTAGTGTGTTATGGAAATGGTGTTTTATTTTCATTATTTATTGCAGTAAAGCCACAAACCTGGATGCAATCACTGAACTGAACTTTTTTACAATTGCATTTAATTTTCTCAATTTCTACTGTATTTGTCACAACTTCACTGTGTTCCCTCTTGATTTCATTATTTGGGATAATTATATATGATTTTTTTTTAAGTTTTGCAATTGCAATTTTTAACTATTTCTCAAATTTAAACTAAATTATTTTTTATGAAACTGTGATTTTTTTTTTTATTGTAACTATTTCTCACAATGTACTTTCCTCGTATGTAATTGCAAGTTTATTTATCAAAATGATATTACATTTGAAATTAGTATTTTTAATTTTTTAATTTACATTAAACTTACATTAGACCACATTGTCTGGTCATAATTATAGCATTATTTTTTCCTAAATGCTCCTAGAATAATACATTTGTGACTTTATTTGTTTATCATTCATAATTATGCCATAATAGACTGGTTTCACACAGCCGCCATTTTTTAAAGCGAAATCGAGGCTGCAGTGGGAAGAAACACGGAAGTATCATTTGGAATTACATAGGAACGTTGCGTACCTGACTGTATATCTTATTAGCGAATTGAAAGTGACACCAATTTATAATTTCACCACCTTTTTATTGTTCACCGCCAACAATAAAAAGGGATATCAGACCTCATTTTCAGCGAAGTTAAGGGAAATGGCACTAGTTAGCTAACATTTTCTTTCCCAAACACGTTTTAGATGCCATTTATTAAACTTGAGTTAATGAACTGATTCTTTCACTATATTAGACTTGTCACGATACTGAATTAAAAGAAAAAATCGCGTTAACTCCGCTGTTTGCTGAGTACAAACACAGACAAGTAATCTATTTAATGACTTGACTGATCTTCACGGCTGCTTCGCACTCCAATGTTCGTATATCTGTGTTTGCACTGGGTAAAGAGGGGTAAACTGATGAGCAGTGAGCACTGGTGAATACTATGGTAAATGAGCGCTGTTTATCAACGCGCTCATCAGCGCTTGAATGTTAACGGGAAATAAACGTTTTTAAAACATTAGTACCGGGACAACACTATCACAGACAATACAAGGGTGTGCTACAGAGGACTGCAGTGTTTTATCGCTAACCGAGTTACATTGGCTGAAGCAGAAAAGCGTCCCTACAGTGGTTAACTGGTGCCATGAACTGAAGCTTAGGAGGACACTTGAGCTTCATTGCAACATTTAATGTTTGTTATTTGGTAAATCATTAAGGCATAAGAAATTATAATGTTTGCAATTTTAAAAAAGATGTAAATATGTACATATATGAGCAATATCACATGAGTTGCAGTGCAATGTGGCTGTATATCCGCACTGGTGGGAGGTGTGCGGTGGCCGAGTGCCTTAGTGTCCAACCCAATGACTGTAAAAAATATGGACGACGCGACAGCCCTTTTTCCCATTGAACGCCTTGAGGGCAAAACGCCTGCTTGACGGGCACAAACTGTCGCAAAAGACTGCTGAAATTGGAGCCAGACATGCGCAGAAGGATTGTCTGATGGAGCCAGAGGAGGAGCCGCGAAAATGAGCAGAGTCGAGCTTCCAATCAAACGCTTTATGTAAAATCAACTACGCCCCCCGAACTTCTCAGCATGCGTTTGCTGTCATATCAACACAAATGGATGTAATAACGTTAACAAATATGAGGGTTTTATATATTCAATCGCGCCAGCTCCAGGCCGCAGCGCATAACTTACTCGCGGCGTCGCGGGCTGATTCCGGCTCGCATGCGGCAGCGCCTGCTCGCTCGGCCGCCGCATCTGGCTCGATTGACTCGGGCTGGAATTGGGTAGTGAGTCCAGGCATCCGGAGTAGGTCCAGCAGAGGTAACATTAGTCAGTCTGAGCTCTAAGAGATAAGTCTCCGGCAGGCGAGAATCTAGCCGGAACTGTGTTTTGCTATCTGGGTGGCTAGGCGTGTATCAGCAAACTAATAAAGCCCGAAAAAAAGCCCTGAACTTAGCGAATAAACAGTGTTCCACCAGGATCATGTATGTCAGAAACTATAGTTTACTGCTGAACTCATTTTGTCATGGTAAAATAACACAGAAATCGAATAATAACACTTCAGTCTCCTGCCGAAGCTCAGACGCCGCGCTTTGAGAAACTGTCAATCACAGCTGTCAATCACGATGACACGCCCAGCATTAAATTACTGCTAAAAACAAACTGTTTACAAAAATGAAGATCTGCACCTATTTCAGCACAATAACCAGTGCCTTAATCGACCAGAACCATCTTTCGGGACATTTTATTGCAAGTGTAATATTTTTTTTTATTTGGGCTCAAGTCTCCTTCATTAACACGGAGGAGGCGGGCTTTATGACTTGTACTGCAGCCAGCCCCCAGGGGACGATCTAACGGCCGAAACCTTCACTCAAACGTAGGCTTGCGGCACACTTGGTCCAACCAGTGACGATATACAGCCACATCGCGTTGCTACTCATGTGATATTGGGCTTGTACAACAGTTCAATGAAATAATCACATATATAAAAAAGAAAATCAAACACAGAGAGTCTAAAAATCCATTTTTATGAGGAACTAATTTATTTCGCCATTTATTCACATCTGCAGCTGACAAAACAGATCAGAGCAGCAGAAACCATTGCTACTTCACCAATGTCACTTAAGAGCAAGTATTTAAATGATTCTCTAGCATAATGTCTAAAGTGACGACAAAACAGGTGATTTTGCTGACCTTTTAAAATTAATACAGCTGAATGACATGAAATGCCATCAGTCTACAGAGAGTTTCCAGTATTTTTCTGCTGCAATCGTGAGATCACAATAATTGTCCCCGAAAAAGCCAAAGCAGCGCCAACACTACCAGATTGATGTTGTGTAGGAAAAATGCTAAACACAAGTGGGCATTTCTTCTTTCTTTCTGTTTACTGAACTAATCTGCAGTAACGAAAACTGGAGACAAATTTGAAACAAAAAGATGGCCAACCAAAAACTCAGGGTTATACAAACCTGTCTCTCTAAAATTATAAACATTTTAAATAGGCACTCTCCTTATAAATAAATTGCGTAGTTGCAATCTAAACAACTACATTGTCGACTAAAAAAGCCTCAAAAGTACCTTATGTTGTCCAACAGCTGCAATATTAGTCAAACTGTAGAGTGTCATCTGCTTGTCGCTGTATATGGGTTGAGTAATACACAAGGGGTTGGACAAGTGCTGTTATTTGCAGAATATTGCTCGAATTACATTTAAGAACCAGGTAGAACTGTTGTATAGGCAAATTTAAGTTGATTGAGCATAAAACAGTTAAGAAACAAACAAAAAACTCTAGAGTTGTGTTGTTTCCGCTCATTTAAAATAAATAAGTAGTTTGAACAAACAGCAAATGTATTTTTTTGTGTATTTGATTTTCAGTTTGTGTACACGATTATCGATACAACTATAAAGCACTGTTTATTTTACTTGCATCTGTGCACCTTGTATTTATCAATACTGATGGGCTTGTTTTAATTTATGCAGATTCTCTCCCTTACACAATCATTACCATCGCTCTATAATTACAAATTATTTTCTAATAAAGCTATTTCAGTCATCTAATTACAGTGTAGTTAATATCACAGTATGCATCACAGAAAAATAAAGTATTGCAATTCAAATTTTTTAAAAATATTGTGCATCCCTAGTGTCAATAAAAACTAGCGCCACCTGCTGGCAACAGGAAATTACATGTTTTATACTGTAACAAACTCCTCCTACAATTTTTTATTGTATCAGTACCAAATTTGGATGGTGTTATCTGAAAGCTCTAATGATGATGTGTTGCAATAATCTAGAGCAGGGGTTACCAATCTAGGTCCTGGAGGGCCGGTGTCCCTGCAAGGGTTTAGCTCCAACTTGCTTCGACACACCTGCCTAGATGTTTTAAGGATACCTAGTAAGAGCTTGATTAGCTTGTTCAGGTGTGTTTGATTAGGGTTTGAGCTAAAATCTGAAGGACACTGGCCCTCCAGGAACAAGTTTGGTGACCCCTAACCAAGAGTTTTTGTCATGGAAAAGCAAGCTGTTATAACTCAGGCTTATTATGTCCAGTCTGACCCAAATTTCACAGCTTTGATTATAGTACTATACTAAAGACATCTACATGTGAATATCCATTCACAATCATAGCGCCACCTGCTGACAGAGGTATAAATCACACAAATAGTTAACATTGTCAGGTATTTTTTATTTATGAGCTTAAATAATTATTGCCAATTGTGCTCTGTCATCCAGGTGGTGGTGAGCCCGGGTGCGAGGTCCCCTTAATTGCTGCGTGCAGCTTTATTTAAAGGGCCATGACACCCCCCACTTTCGGTTAAAGTCTACTTCAGAATTTTTTCAAAAGATGCATGATTAATGGGCGTGTAGCTCCGCGAGCATCGGGCAGGAGTGGGCGTGGCCAGCAGGGGAGAAGGGGAGCGAATACTGTTGTTGACAGTTAGCTCACAAACTGAGACACAAACCATGAGGAGACGCATGAGTTTATAGTTCACAAAGTTAAAATGCAAGGAAATAAATAGTAATTTAATGCCCTGCAACATTTGTTATTCGTAATTTCATATACACATAACCACAATTTATATCATTATAAAGATAAGTGTGTTCATGTAAACATTATAAATGAGGATTCTCCCTCGATCCCCGGGTCTAAATTATAGATCTGAATGCAGACTCAGTGCAGCAGGTCTCCTGACGTGCCTATTTTAACCATTAGCCCTGCTGGTAATATAGAGGATTTAGGCAAACACAGCAGCACGGCGATGTGTCTGAATGTGAACGAACTCCTGATAAAAGTCAACGTCCGCCATTCTTCTATTCTCGCACTGCTCTCCCGACAAAAATGCTTGCAGCACACACACAGCTTTGCTGTATGATCGGCCCTGACAGGATCGCAGGGAAAAACATGCAACAAACCCCGTGGATCATGGAAACAAACACATACGAGCCTTCATGAACGGCTACGTGCCATTGGTCTGTCTCACAGCTTGCTTAAAACTGGGAGGTCTGCCTTCGGAAAGCATGTGCTCTCATGAATAATTAAGCAGACGGCTCTTCTCATAGGATAAGAAAACTCCGCTATGAATAATAATGAGTAACTGACACGTCATCATTGCACTTGCAGTTCTGCGCTACGTCGCCGATTTTGATCCCTCCCCAAAAATCATTTTAAACCCGGAAGCTGAAATTAGCTGACAAAAGCTCAGAATTATCCAGTTTCCCCCAAATTTAAAGCTTACAGGTGCTAACATTGTCTTAACTGATGCTCAACACACACAAATCTGTTAATATAAAAAAAAGTTCTCCAGGGTGTCCTGAACCTTTAAAGTGTCCCTTTTCATCTTATAATGTGAATGCGCTTTTCGTATTTTAAAACTGAACTTACAGTTGCTGTACATTTATACAGGATATGTATATTTTTTGCTCTGAGGCAGAAACATATTACTTTAGCTGCACTTTCATTACATGCTAATTCCCTTCAAAAAGGAACCATAGTATTGTTGTAATTTCATGGTATTTTAATGCGCAATATGACATTAAATAAATTACAGTACCATGATGCTAATATGATGATTAAATGTATTAAAAAAATACCAGTACTCTCAAAAAACAAAACAGTATGTAATGATAAAATATATAAAACATCCAAGTAATAAAGTATATTTGTCGGTTTATAAACTGACAGACCTGCTTTAAAAATACTCACACTCACAGTTGCTGCGCTACATCAGCGAGTACATGAAGTGTGCGTGTGTTTGCTATCGATGCATTTACACCTTTCTCAGAGTTAGTGAATCCATACGGATGGGTGAAAAGGCCAAGTCGTTCCCTCTGGGAAAAGAAGCTGTTTACTAGAATTTAAGATCGCAGCAAAATGTTGTCTGTCCTCTCGCAGTGACACTACTTATATCTGTATGACCGGCGGACGCTCTCCTGCCTGACCATCCCCCCAATATATCACATCCTTCCCTTTTCTATTTATCCCTCTGCCTTTTTTGTAATTATCTCTCCCTGAGACCCAGAGGCAGTGTCATAGGAAATCCCTACTTCCAATTTGGCGTGAGATTGCGTTTTGACATGGCTCATATTATATGGTTTCAATTTCACAGTGGGTTTGAAAAGAGAGCGAGTGAGAGAAAGAGAGAGAGAAAATTTGGGTCTGGGGGAGCTGGTTCTTGAGCTGGGCTGCAGGTGGGGTAGGCATATTGCGCTGGCGCTGGTCCTTTATTGATTTATTTATGTATATTCCCTTTCTGCTCTCCATTAGAGTATGTAATGTGAAAAGAGATACACAGAGGCGTACGGGGCAGAACGGCAGAAATTACCCACAACAAATCAGTATCTCTTTTCAGTGCTTTTGAGAGAGGGGGGTCATGCAGTCTTGCGTGGCTTTTTTCCCAGAAACTGAATGAAGAGTCTGAGGGAGTTGGTAAAGTCAGCTGCGGTTATGCAGCTCTGCGTTTTCGCTAGACTCTGCCTCCGCATTTATTCAGCTGTTGAAGCCATGGATGAATGAAGTTGCTTTTAAAGAGTATGTAAATATACTGTGCGTTGCAGAAGGATGCAGATTCCTAGTCTGTTTTGAGAGAATCTGCATGCAAATGTAGATGGTAGTTTTATTTAAACATTGAAAAGTTGTATGTATCTAGTTTAGACCTATATATATATATAAATATATATATATATATATATATATATATATATATATATATATATATATATATATACACTGGCTGGCCAAAAAAAGTTGATATTTAGATTTTGGAAGTGGTTCAGAGTCTACAGTCAAACCACAAATTATTCAGGCACTACACATATATTTTAACACCTTTTTTACTAGTGCATGCAGAACCCCATTTTTTTATGTAAATGTGCTGGATAAGTTGACAGTTCATTTCACTGTGGTGACCCCTGTTCAATAAAGGGACTAAGCTGAAGGAAAATTAATGAATCAATAAATCAATCAATTAATCAATCAATGAATTTTTGGTTGATTGTGACTTGCTATCAAATGTATCTAACAATACCAAGATTAATTGGTTCAGACAGTTTAACTGCAGAGATTGTCTAAAATTGTAATAATTTGAGAAGTGTTGAAGATGTCTAAATCAGTTTTGATTCTAATGGATTATCTGGAATGTTGGAGAGGATGAGAATGGATAATTGGAAGTTTATTGCAATGATTAGATTAGTTGGAACCACTGATGCAGTGTGCAGCTTTTTATTTATTAGGCAACAGTGTCAGATGATGTACCCCATGGTCATATTTCAGTATTATTGGATGCTTATTGTAGTGAATAGATTAGTTGGTAAAAATGATTTTAACCATAACTGATGGAGTGTGTAGCTTTTTATATTTCTTAAACTACCATGTCAGATGATGTACAGTATGCCGTGGTTATATTCCAGTATGCCAAATATCAGTTTTCATTGGGCTCTTGTAGTATATGAAGCTTTTATTTTTCACAAATGAAAAACCCAAAAATGTTCCCCATTGAACATTGTTGGTACTGCAAAATAGTGGTTCCCCTTGTGAGAGTGGTTTACACTCTTTAGTGTGGTATTATCTTGACAATCATATGCAATGCCACAAAGTTTATTTCCATTAAGAGTTGCATTAGTTTTGCCTGATATCTGCCAGTACTGCCAGTAGATGCACATCACCATAAATATAGTAGAGCTTAAATGTTACTTCAACACTATCTACAAAAATAAATAAATACAAAATACATTTCATGATCAATATTTTATAACCGTATACTGGTACATTAAGTTTATATTTCAGCTCTCGTGTATGGAAACCAGTAGAAGTAGCAGTAATGGGAGAGACAGTTGTGTCAAAGCTTTGAATTATTTCGATAAATTGTAAATGCAACCAAAGCGTTCTATCATTTTAATAATCTATAAAATGCAATGAGCTAATTGTTAAGTAAAACAAAATATTAAGTCTCTTTGTGCAACATACAGTAAATCTGTTTGAACCAGCTCTGCAAGTTGCACTCCAGTCCCGTCAGGTCACATTTATTTATACATCACTTTATACAATTGATTATTTAGTGTGTTTTTTATATCATTGTGACTCTGAAATCCAATGAAATAGGTTTTTCTGGTTGTATTAGAGGAAAAGAATGCAAACCAACTAATAATAAATTAATGAATAAATATTACTGCTGTTTGCACAGATTTATTCAGAGCTGAGCTGCAAATATGGGTCTCAATTGCAACTGACTTCAATATTTGTAAAATCTTACAGATAAAATCCCACAGTTAAAGGTTCATTATTCAGTCTGGGGATTCTCAAACAGCTCTAAAAAATAAAACTTAAACAGCATTTTAAAAAAACAAATCTTAAAGAAAGCCAATTCACAAAGTAAATGCACACATTTAGGCCTGTTGTGAGATAATGACTTACACAACCTGACTTGAATAAAGCAAGCAAATGTTTGGTCATAATAATTATTGTCACTCTTTTATATGTATATATATATATATATATATACATATATATATATATATATATATATATATATATATATATATATATATATATTTTTTTTTTTTTTTTTTTTACTGAACATTTATTGTGCTTTTATTTTGTTGTGGCTATTGCATGTGTCTTTTTAGGCATGTGATTTGTTCAGTTTGACATGGGTTCTTGTGTTTAGAGCGGTGTTCATCAAAGCACAATAATCATTTCAAAGCAGCTTTAAAACATTATTGAAACATTAGAGTTGGACAGTATATAGTTGACATGCAGTTATACAGTATGTGTATATAGTGTTTTTTCCAATATTTTGATGTTTATGTGTATGATACATGTTAAAAGAAGTGTATTTGTTTGTTAAGTGTGTGTTGTCCTCAAAGTCCTCTTAGGGTTGCCATTTAGTTTGTGAATATCCTCAATATTTACCAATACTTTATGTATTTTGTATTAAGAACTCCTAGAAACCCCAATTCAGCAAAAATTTGTTATTATTGGTGTTTATCGATCTTGTTTTTTTTATTTTAGAAATTAATTAAATGAAATGTATAATTTTGGAAAAGTGTTCAACACGGCGGTAAAATTTACCCTCATATTATTATTATTATTAAATATAAGATATGGTGGATTTTCACATTAAATAAAGTCATGAAATTAACCTGATAAACTTATTTTATTTCATATAATTTAACCCCAAAAAAGAGAAAAATTACATTTCACATTTAAAAATCTGAGGCGGCATGGTGGCTCAGTGGTTAGCACGGTCACCTTACAGCAAGAAGGTTGAGTCCCGACAGGGTCAGTCGGCATTTCTATTGGGAGTTTGCATGTTCTCTCCGTTTTCGCGTGGGTTTCCACCTTGTGCTCCAGTTTCACCCACAGTCCAAAGACATGCGGTATAGGTAAATTAAATAAAGTGAAACTGACCGCAGTGTGTGTGTATATGGATGTTTTCTAGTACTGGGTTGTAGCCGGAAGGGCATCCGCTGCATAACATATGTGCTAGATAAGTTGGCGATTCATTTCACTGTGGCAACCCCAGATGAATAAAGGGACTCAGCCAAAGGAAAATGAATTTATTGAATTTGGGATAAGAGTCCAAGTTTAAGCTACTTGTTCTAGAGACGTTTGTGTGTGGAGAGAAAAAAAAAACTGTCAATGAAAAGAAACATGCGAAAACTGTCACAAGAAGGTCAACAATCACTTTAAGGAGCTCCACAGTTCAAGAATGGAGTAAAAGCGCCTCAACAAATCATATCAAGAGCTCTTTCTAGCACTTGTATGAATGGGCTTTTCCAAAGAAGCCACTTAAAAACATTCTTGTGAACACACATGGAGTTTGCAATTGTTTTTATAGTAGCGAGCAACCTGTCTGACTCGCACATAAACAGCCATCTACTTATTGATTCCCATCCATTTTCCTTCAGATTTGTCCCTTATTTATCAGTGATCACCACAGCGGAATGAACCACCAACTTATCCAGCACATGACATGTTTTACGCAGCAAATGCAACCCAGTACTGTAAAACCACTCTTTGCATTTATTCGCTTTTCATTTAAAGCGTTAGCTAAGATCAACGTTAAAATATGCTCACCATTTAACTTTGTGATGTTTCCAAACATGTAAGTCTAAAGCATTCATCCTCAGATCATAAAGATATTTTTTCAAACAACAATAAGAGAAAATGCTAAACTAGCTTAGACTTGTCATATATATTGCTGCTCTCTGGTGATTTGAAGTGTTTTTTTAGAATCATTTGTCAGTCGCTTTGAATTAAAGCACCATCGATCACTGAACATAAATATAAAGTTACCCACCTGCTCATTGGTGCGCAGATGTGTCATGTTATGCTCAAGAATGAACCCCATTGGTTCATGCATCAATCAAGCACACTTGAGCTTCTGTTACCAAATCTGAATGCTGTAAACATTGTTTGCTGATCAGACTTTATATGTGAATAAAAGTCCTCATTCCGCATTGAAGGCGATCGAATTCTTATGTATTTTTAATTACTGAATGTGAGCAAATAATGAGTTTTTTTTAATTTGTTGACAATGTAACGTTTATTCTATTCAGCCTTGTCATATAAAGTATCATCGTATATTCCCAGACAGATAGCTCTGATAAAAACATTCAAATTTTTTTTTATGTTTTTCACTTTTTTTTCACTTTTAGCTTTTAATCTTATTTCATAAGCATAAACCCAAATTACAAAAAAAATAGGTCAGTGGCTATTAATAATTAATTATGTTTTCCTTCAGATTCCTGGGAAAAACAGTCTTACCCTTTCACGCAGAACGAGCATGGGAAATGGGAACTTTATCTCCCTCCGAAACTGGACACATCTCCTGCCATCGAGCACCTGACCAAACTCAAGGTACCAATCACATTATGCCATCATGTTATATGTAAATCCTACTTGGTATATTGTAAAGTACGTAATATTGTAAAGTACGTATATAAACTATACCAAAAACACTATCTGAAATAAATGTTTAAAATATACCATGCCAATGGAACAGTGCACAGTTTACAAAATAACCAATGAATAACAAAGACTCTTTATTTTATGGAAAATACAATGATCAAATTTTGAGAACAGCAATGATTTTAACTGTAGTAATTGTACATTTCCAAAGGTTATAGCAGTCATAAATGTGCAGGATATAAATCATTAGCCTGTTCAGAGGTGAACTGCTGACCAATTCCAGCTGCATTTTTAAACCGATTGCTCATTGAGATTCTTCACATTATCCTGACCTCTCCTGCATTTGTCATTCGTGGCCGACCAGGTGACTTGAATGAGTTAGTGACATTTTAAAGGTGCGGTGTTGTATAAATCAGATTTGTAAGGGCCAGCTTATATATGGCTGAAAGGGTCATTCCTTTTGCCTTCATCTGGACACCATAATATTGGTGGGTTTGAGCAAAACAAGGTTTGTCAAGTAATTAAGGAACTTACCAACACCAGAGGAATCAGGAAGTGTTCTCTAATTTTAATATCTCAATATTTAATTAGTTTGTTTTAGAATACAGGTAACTCATAAAATATGCTTTAAAAATATCCCTTTTACTCCAGTTAGACTAAAACTAAACAAGGACCTATAGGGAAGCCTGGGGCACAAAGTAACACAGGGTTAAATGTAACACAGAGTTTTAAGGTTTTTGCTCAGGGTTAACCATGGCATGCTTCCGAGGTTTTCACCACAGTTTCAGTAGATGTATTCCTGCCAATTGTTGGAAAAAGTTTGGTGAAATTTGGATGAGAAACACAGGAGAAACCATTTTTTGTAGCATAAAAGTATTTTTAAGTATAGTACATATTTTTTTTATTTAAAAAAAATTGAAAATCAAAAGTAAAAGTATGTTAGGGAAATTGTATATTGTTGCGACTTCCGTCTTGTAGGCTAAAAGATGAAACCATTTTGAAAGATGTAAGAAACCCAGTGACTGCTAGCCAGTTTTGACACCAATTAAACCAAAATAATAATAATAATAATAATAAAAAAAAATATATATATATATATATATATATATATATATATATTTTTTTTTTTTTTTTTTTTTTTTTTAAAGTGTAACGTTGAGAATTTTTTAAATAAAAATGTTTTTTAATAAAAATTTTTTATAGAAAAAAAAATATTTTATTGTTAATAATGCAAATAAATGCATTGTGTAATGATGGATAAATGGATAATAATGCAAATTATTCCTGAATGCAAATAGATTCAAATGTGTCTATCCAATAAACAAATAAATAAATAAATAAATAAATAAATAAATAAATAAATAAACATACTGTACTATGTAGAACACAGGTGTCAAACTCAGTTCCAAAAGGGCCACAACTCTGCACAGTTTAGTTCCAACCCTAATTAAACACACCTGATCAAACTAATTGAGTCCTTCAGGCTTGTATGAAACCTACAGGTAAGTGTGTTGGAGCAGGGTTGGAACTAAACTGTGCAGGGCTTCGGCCCTCTAGGAATTGAGTTTGACACCCCTGATGTAGAATAACAAAATTAGCCAATTACTGAGGAAATATAGCTACTATTTAAAGTAAACTGAATTTAAATTAATGGTGTAAAATCTGCTTTTGTAAGCATGTGTTACAACTAACCCTCTGTCTGTTACAACTTGCCCCGCAGGCGGGGTAAATAGTAAAATTTTTACTCCTGGCACTTTTGGCAATACTGCACAGAAACCATAGGTCCGGTGATCATACAACCAGTGCTCATTTGTTGGAGAAGCTTGTGTGTTGTAAAAAAAAAAATGGTTTGTCTAACCCCATTACTTTGTTCATATTTTGACCAAAACCAAAAAGTGTTACTTTGTGCCCCGCTCTCCCCTAGACATGTAGAAAACTGTAGGTTTCTAGCAACCATAAGCATATAGATGGCTTGGCTATAACAAGTTTAGATTTGCGCTGTTAATGAAAATTTAAAACACATTATTAAATAGCCCAAAACTAAACTTGTCATCTTTCATTTATATCCATTTTTAATAGCATATTTAAGTTTTAAGGTAGGCTATATAGCCTACCTATATAGTTTTATTCAGTGCATGATTGACTGCTTCTTCAAATACACAGAATATACTTATTTGTCAATGAAATAAACATGCATGGCCATTTTTCAAAAAATAGCCTATTTATTTGGTGTTAATGTAAATATGTTATATTTATTTACCCTATACGCTAGTAAATTATATGTAATGTGTAATGTAATGTAATGTGTATTTATATAGCGCATTTATTGTGTATGGCCATACACCCAAAGCGCTTCACAATCATGAGGGGGGGTCTCTCCACACCACCACCAGTGTGCAGCATCCACTTGGATGATGCGACGGCTGCCACAGGACAACGGCGCCAGTGCGCTCACCACACACCAGCTATTGGTGGAGTAGAGGGACAGTGATAGAGCCAATTCGGTAGAGAGGGGATGATTGGGAGGCCATGATGTTAAGGGCCGATAGAGGGACTTTGGCCAGGACACCGGGGATACACCCCTGCTCTTTCACGAGAAGTGCCTTGGGATTTTTTAATGACCACAGAGAGTCAGGACCTCGGTTTAACGTCTCATCCGAAAGACAGCGCCCACTGACAGTATAGTGTCCCCTTCACTTTTACTGGGGCATTAGGACTCACACAGACCACAGGTTGAGCGCCCCCTGCTGGCCTCACTAACACCACTTCCAACAGCAACCTAGTGTTCCCTAGTGGTCTCCCATCCAGGTACTGACCAGGCTCAGCCCTGCTTAGCTTCAGTGAGTAACCGGTCTTGGGCTGCAGGGTGACATATTTTTTATATATATGATATATTTTTTATTTATTTAAACTATATTAAATTAAATTACAGCCTGTCGTTTTGGCTTTAAAAGTTTATTGATGACTAATCAAGGAACATGTAACTGAGCTCTGTAAAAGTTTTGTATGTAGGCCTACAGTCAAAAATGTAATATTAGAGCCATGGCTGTGGCGAGTGGGCAATACTGTGTCTAAAAAAACTATTTCTCTTATTAGAAAACAGTAAGCACAATTATCCCAGGTGAATCATTGTATTAGATTTTAGCAAATATAAACAAAACATGAAGAAAGCACCTCCACCTTCCACGGAAAAGCAGTCAAGCCCTCCGCCTTCAGAATTGGCCACTACTGAGAATGAAGCTCGGCTGCCCCCTACTGGTTATTAGGGATGTCCCGAAACAACATTTTAACTTCCGATATGATACCGATATTGCAGCCTTTAGTAAGAACCAATACCGATATAAATCTGATATCAGCACAAATGATGAATACTTTACTTTTACCTATTTCTTTGAGTGGAATGTAAGAAGGGCTAAATTAAACTGAGAACAGAAGTCAGCAACAGTAAGTATGAAAAAAAAAACAATTTATTAGCTATTGGTTGCATAAATGTGAACCTTTTACATAAGAATATATATAAGAGTTAAAGAATAAATATGAAGATACTGAAAAATATCTTAATTGAATAAACAAAAATATACATTTCTTAAAGTGCAAAATACTAATTAAAGGTCACTTTAGTTATTTATTTTTTACCATCAGCAAATGGTAGAAACACAAGAGAAAAAAATATTGTTAATTGAACAACTTCTAAAGGTTGAGTGTCCAAAGTTTCAATTTCACACACAGCTCCTTGATGAATATGTGATCCAGTTTCGAGCTGAAAAATATCTTTCACACAGGGGAGCAGATGTAAGTTTTTGTTAAATTTATAAAATGTGCAGTATGGTTAGTACAAACATTTACATGATCAGATCCATTTAATCTGTATTTGTATCATAAGAAGATTATGGCTGTATCAATGTTCCCAAACCTTATTAATTTTATAATAAAATACATTGAACATATTATCTTTAACAAGCATACTTGCAGTAGATGGATTGAAACACTCCTTTTCTCCACAGCACATAAAACAATGTGACTTTTAAGAATAATTTTATTTATCAAAATTCATTTTATTTGCATAATATATTGCACAGATTCCACCCTACTGCCCACATGGGAAAAGTATGACAATGTAAATAGAGACAGAACTGCAAACTCATGTGCAAAGCTGACACTGTTTATCTGAGCACTTTATCTTTCTGGCCTTTTTAAAGAACAGTTAAACATGGGAACGCCTCAAATTAGTAATACCATTCTTTCTTTTAAACTGTAATGGCCCTTAGCAACAGAATGATTTCTTATTCTTATTTAACAGACAATTAAAACAACAAAGATGTTTAGCATTTAACATCTTTCACATGACACAGTGTCTTTTTAGTGTGTTCAAGTAAAAAATGAACTAAAAAATAAGAAATCCACTATTTCACTCCTACTATCCATGTGCACCACTGACAGGTCAAATCTGCTCCCTCCCTCATGTTCTCTCTCTCTCTCTCTCTCTCTCTCTCTCTCTCTCTCTCTCCCTCTCTCTCTTTCTCTCTCGCTCTCGTCTTTGTGCTGCTGAGAGATTGAGATGCACCGGCCAAAGTTTGCGTATGAAGTAATGCATAAACTTCGCTAAAGAAAACGAAAGCAGAATCCGGGACATGTTAGACAATTTAGAAATCCTGGCTGAATGCATTTTTTAAAGACCCAAATAGAGGACATGTCCAGGAAAAAGAAAATGTATTGTCACCCTAAATAATGAGCTGGAACAGTCTATTTAGTAAAAGGCTTTTCTTCTCTGCTTGTCCTCGCGTTCTACTCAAAGCTAAAGTCAGAAGAGGTGTCCTGCGCATCTCTGTGGGTCTGCAGCAGCAGAGCACGCGAGTCTGTGAGTATTTGTCGCTGAGGTAAAGTCTTCTGTGTTGGAAGTGCTGGTGTTAATAGCCTCAGCGTGTGCTACCGTCACAATAGATTTCTATCGTAATACACCATAACTTAGTGTGAAGAGCATGTTAAATCTTAAAAAAACTTTGCTAGCAAGCAGTGTTGTGATCACGTGGGCTTTGCACGCTGGCTCTGGACGCTGCTGGATAGAATAGCTGTAACGGAATTTAGAACGTATCGGACTGCTTATATCAAAGATTTTTAACGCAGTCCGATATAGTTTTTTGGACTGATATCGGACGAATTTCCGACATCAATATCGGATCTGACATCCCTACTGGTAATGTATTTCCTGAGTCAGAGAAAGTGGTGCAGCTAACCGCGGCTTGTCCTGGCATACTGAAGTGCACATTTCTAAAGGCCACATCTGTAATACACATGAATAAATGACTACAAATATGAAGTCAGATCTGTGTATTTGTTTACTAGTCTAGTTTAGGCTTTTGATTTTCATTGACAGCCCAAATTCAGCCTTGTTTTAGCTAAAACCATCTTTAAACATCAATTAGATGTCTATTAAACAAAAAATGGTTAGGGAATGTTATTTAACGTTATTTTAATGTAATTATACAAAGTTATTTAAATCAAAATGTGATCCTAAGTGTTGCAGCTCTTTCATTTCTGGAATTTAAAGTCTGTTTTATTGGCTGCAGTTTTCATCTTCACATCTTGTGAGGTAAAATTGGATTAGTGAAAGGCTGTGTGTCTTTTCAGCCCGATTAGAAGCTGTTAGTCGCTCTGCTAAGGCAGAACGGGATCTTGGCTCTTTCTGTCCCAATAGACCGATGGTCATTGGCAGGTTTGGGTGGCATTTGTGGGGCAAAGCTGCTTGACTTGGCTCTTAGGGTTAATCTGGGGTTGATGGGAAGAGGGAGCAGATGGGGACATTGAGTGCCCAACAAGTTCCCATTTGCCAGAGTTGGCGGGGTACACATGTCCAGCACAGTTTGCCGCAGTGCCATGTTATGGGTTTTGAAGCACCCTGACTCCGCCAGACACCGGAGGTTGATCCGATCACATTAGTCCTGCTTCAGCTGAGCTCAGAGCAACCACAGTTCATTTTCCACCTCCAGCCCTTTATAACATGTGCCTGGGTGGCTTTTTAAGACGATTGTTTTAGTTACACTATAGTGAGCTGTAGTCTCTTGGTTAGCGATGCAAACTGCAAGGGTAACATGTTATTTATTAGGGAATATTGGATTTCTTTTTATGTAGTGTAGTGATAATTGGATTTATCAAAATTTCGGTATTGAAATTAATATTGATACTTTAGCCTCATGCGGGGCACCAAATAATGTAGAAAAAACAGATAAATAACAGGGCACTAGACAGCTTTCCACTGTCAAAATAGTGAACAATAAAATAATGTTAATTAAAATATACAAATGAGGAGTTTATTATCTGGCCAAATCTGAAGGATAAGGAGATCCTTTTACCTGTACAGCCCTTTACTGTATTATCAACGCAAGGAAGACACAATTGTAATAAATGTGTATTTATTAACAAAATAGGAAACAAGGTTAACTAAATTACTAAATGTACAAAAAATGAGGTACATAGGTGAGTGATGAAGGTGATTAAGTCAAGGTAAGGCAAACCTTATTCTACAATAACAAAGAACTGAGGAAGTTTTTGTTATTAATGAATATCAATTACGAACATGTAATTAATTAGAATATTTTATACTGAAATACACTATGCCAAGGTCTCATTTAGAGGGTTGGAAAGTTGAATATTTACGTTTCTGCCTTTGATGCTGTGGTTGAAAGATGTTGGATCTTCTTGCAGATCTTGAAGCATGTAATGAGCAGACTTAGCTCTCTTAAGCTTTAAGAAGAAAAAAAATATGAAGATTCTGGAACACGCAGAACTGGAGATTTCTGAAGGTGGTGGTTCTGATGTTGGGGATATGCCAACGTCTTTATCCTTGAGCGTAGAAATCTGCAGATTCTTAAACATGCAGAAATGGAGATTTCTGGAGGTGGTGGTTCTGATGTTGGGGACACGCCAACGTCTTTTTCCTTGACATAGAAATCTGTTGATTCTGGAACATGTAGAAATTGAGATTTCTGGAGGTCGTGGTTCTGATGTTGGGGACACGACAACGTCTTTATCCTAAACGTAGAAATTTGTAGATTCTGGAACACGCAGAAATTGAGATTTCTGGAGGTGTTGATTCTAATGTTGGGGACTTGCCAACGTCTTCATCCTTGAGCGTAGAAATCTGTAGATTCTGAAACATGCAAAAATTGAGATTTCTGGAGGTGGTGGATCTGGTGTCGGGGACAAGCATATGTCTTTATCCTTGAACGTAGAGTTCCTGCATATACCACACACCTTTAATTGTTACTACCACGCTTCTGCACCACTCTTGCTCTGCACTAAACCACACATCTCTTTGTTTGAGAGAATGTTTTAATACGTTTTCTCAAAGGTGGGATTGAAAGGATGTCACCTTTCAAATGTGTACCTAATAAAGTGGCAGATGAGTGAATAAATACCATATGACCAATACACATATATTTTCATTCAGCATTTATATGGCTTTTTTTTTATGAAATTAAAAGTCTGAGGAGCCCATTTTTAAGGAGAGAGAAAGGTGTGTGAAAGTAAGTGAGCGAGAGCAGAAGGGAAGCCCATTTATGTCCATAAAAAGCGGTCAGTGGCTGAATTTTCTCTTTTTCACAGAGTGTAAGGTGGACAGATGGAGTCCTGGCTCTATGTGGAGGTTTCTATAAGGTAATTGGCTGTCATACACAGCTTCTTTAAACCTGCTGAGGAGATCCAGGGAGGGATTTTAATGGGGGGTGAGCGGCCCGGTTTAACATATGGAAACTGGGGCGGTTGAACTTCTGCCAGGAGTTCACTTTTCTTCCTTCCGAATATCCTGTTGGAGGCTCTGATTAAATTGTATCTCTCTCACTCTCTTACACACTTGTAATTTTGCTCATTCTCACCAGGTCCATGTCTTTTCTCCCCTACCTCGAATTCTCCTTCAGGCATGCTGGAGGTGTGTAATCTATGTGTGCTGGCCTGTTTTCTAACCTTCTTTATAAAATATAATCAGCTGCTCTTGAGCTTTAAGCAAAGAATTCAGGAACTTGTTTTGACTAGATTTGAGGGGGGAAACTGTAGAATAATCATAAAGACCTTTTTAATAGTTATTATTGGAATGCTAAAATTGCATGTATATGTATTTATTTGTACACTACTAGCAGTAAAGACATTTTAAAACAACATTGGTGTTTCAAATACAATACAAAGCTCACTGACATTTTTTTATATTCAGTAAATCATGAAATATATAACATATATATTTTATAAGTAAATGATTGTGATCAAGGTAAAGGAAACATACAGCAGTCAAACAAAAAGCAGGCATAAATATTTATTGGCAAACAAACTGTGTATTGTACATATATACAGGATGTGTGTGTGTTGAATTTACTAAAAAGCTGTACACAAATTGTTTTGTGCATGAGCTTGAATTATGGACTCATCACAAATGAAAAACATATACAGTTGAAGTCAAAATTATTGTAGAATTTTGTTTTCTTTTTTAAATATTTCCCAAAAGATGTTTCAAACAACAAGGAATTTATTTGACAGTGTTGCTGATAATATTTTTTATTCTGGAGAAAGTCATTCATTTATTCATTTTCCTTCTTCTTAAGCCTCGTTCAACTACAGGCGACTCGCAGAGGCAAAGCATCTAGCAATAATTTATTTCCACGGAGAGCCAGCAACTTCCGGTGACCTCCGTCTACATGAGCAACAGCGACCAGGTGGACACGTTGAGCCTCGCAACAAAGTTGAAAATCCTTCAACGTTATACAAATGAAGAGCGACTTATTTGAGCGACAGCCAATAGGAGCCCCAGTAGAGCTCACATGATCCCCTCTCAGCTTACTCAGAGGCCGGTTGTATTCGAGCTGTATATACCTGCACAGACCTTTGTGTGCAGCAGGTCGCCACTCAAAGTGACAGCCAGCTACAAAGTCGCTGCTAGTCTGAATGAGGCATTAGTCTCAGAATGAACCGCCAACTGTTCCAGCCTATGTTTTACACAGCTGATGCCCTTTCAGCCGCAACCCAGTATTTGGAAATACCCATACACACTCATTTACACACACTCTTACACAACAGACAAATTAGTATTCAATTCACTTATACTGCATGTCTTTGGACTTTTGGGGAAACCAGAGCACCCAAAAAAATGAGAACATGCAAACTCAAAACAGAAATGCCAACTGGCCCGGCCTGGACTTGAACCAGCGACATTCTTGCTGTGATGCGACATTGACAGCCACTGAGACACTGTGCCGCCCTTCTGGAGAAAGTCTTTTTTATTTCAGTTAAAATGATAGCAGTTTTACATTTTTTATTAGTGTCAGCATTATTAGCCCCTTTAAGCAGTATTTAATTATTGTTATTATTATTATTATTATTATTATTATTATTATTATTATTATTGTCTACACAACAAACCATCATTTTGTAATGATTTGCCTAATTCACTTAATTACCCTATTTAAGCCTTTAAATTGCACTTTAAGCTGAATACTAGTATCTTGAAAAATATCTAGTAATGTTATTACTTTCATCATGGCAAAGATACAATGAATCGGTTATTATAAATGGGTTATTAAAACTTTTATGTTTAGAAATCGATTTCGCTGTGGTGATCCCTGATGAATAAAGGGACTAACCCAAAGGAAAATGAATGAATGTATATTTAAAAATCTGTAGAAAAAATATTATTTCCTTTAAATAAACATTAAGAAAAAAAAATACAGGGAGGCTAAAAATTCAGAAGGGCTAAAAATGATGTCTTACCAAGATCAATGGTGAAACTTAATAATTTATGTTTAACCTCACCACATAATATTCTATGAACAATGAGAAAAAATAAACATTTTTTCTCCTTAATTAATTAACATCATATTGACAAACATCACATCAGTCATTCAGTAGACATTCATGATTTACTGTAAAACTGCACAACTGGTAAAAGTGAACCAGGCATTATACAACAGTTGCTAGCCAGTGTTCTCAGGTGCAAGCATGCACTTTCAGTGTTTGATGAGATTCTCTTTCATCGTCCCCTTAATCAATGTTGCCTAATACATTTCCCACACACGGCCTTCTGCTGAGTGCCAAATGAATTTGAAACCTGCTGTAAGCGTTGGTTAAAATCAACTCAGCATTTTATTTATTTTTTCTTCATCGCCGGGACCAACAAACCTCATTTATTCAGGCATGAATATTTCAGTGCTCTGCGTAGTGATATTGCATTTTAAAAAAACAACTAGAACACTGGATGCTCAAAGACTTTTACCTGCTGAAGGTGATCAATAGAGATCCCCGGGTGGCTTCCAGATCTCCAAGCAAGACCATGTTTAATTCTCTGTGTGGGTACACTCTTTTTGTTGTGCTTCTGTTTGTTGAGAGATACCTCTGTGGCTCCAGACAGCTGGTTCAGGGGTATAGTCGTCGTCTCGAGGGAAATCAAAACACTGTTAACTGGAGTCTGAAGGAAGTGAGGAGAAAGGAGAGTTTTCTAGAGGTTTCTTCTTGCTCAAAGTGTGTGGGAAGAGATATGGCACTTATGTGTGTGCGGTTGAAGAAGTGGTATAGTGGAGGGAATACGCTGGGATATGGTGTATGCCTACTTCTTTATCACTGGCCATTGCGTTTACTGTAGCCTCTTTCAAATGCCCTCTGATGCACATCATTTAGTAGTGTTTGGGGGATAAGGCCTGGATTAAACAAAATGTTATATATATATATATATATATATATATATATATATATATATATATATATATATATATATATATATATATATATATATTATATTGAGTGGACAGTTCCTGTGAAGTTACCATGTAAGTACACTGGTATCACAATGTTAAACCTTCTAATGCAGCATTAGTTCTGCCATACAATGTGCGCAAGTACATGGTATGCAAACAGGTGTGGGAGTGGGAAAACACCTGCAAGTAAATATTGTTGTTACACAATGCACTTACATAATTCTTGTTACAGATGTGTACTTTCTTAGTGTTGTTACCAATGTCCCGTTACACATTTGAACTAAAACATACTATTCAGTGAGTTGTTACATGTGTGTAGTTACACCAGTATTACACAAGTAAATACTATGTACCAGTGTGTCCATACACTGTAGTTACATACTACTTACACATGTGGTTACCATGTAAGTTCACAGGTATAAGTGACTATAAAGTGGGACCAAAATCAGTTCTGAACAAAAAACTAATTGACATCATTGATCGATTGAATGAATAAAGAGTCCTCTTCAGTTGTGACAAAACAGCTGTTCAAGCACTCCTGTGCACAATGTTTTTCTAAAGTTCCTGGGTAAAATGAGATGTCACCTGGAATTACTGTGCAACATTGTGTGTTTGATATATGTTTTATCTTGTTTTGGGGGGTGTCAGCCCAAGGAGCAGCATTTACAAATGATGTCTACAAAATTGTTGCAAACAATTTATATGGGTTGAATTTAAACAAACAAATTTAATTGAGTAATGTGCAACTTAATTTGTTTGATTAAATTCAGCTCAAATACATTGTTTACACACACTTAAATAGAGTAAATCCAAGGAATGATCATTGAATCCTTTTTTTCAGTGTACCCCCACTATATTAAAGAGTCTTTACAGTGAGTACAACTCTGTTCTTTTTTATTCCACATAGCAAAACAAGTGACTGTAACTGTGTGTTTTGAAGTATTAAACAGAGATTTTAAACCCATTTCATCAGGCTTCAGTAATTCTTCAAAAAGAACAAAAGGATTGTCTTCTTAGCTGCCATATGCTGCTGTTTCAGATACAGTCAGAGGTGGGAATTTCAGCAGTGAAAAGTCCCACTTCCGACCTCAGCGCATCCCAGTCCAATTTCACATCAGTCACATTTTCATGACTTGAGATGCAGATATTTAGTAACATTTCATGTGATTGTGCTGGTGCAACATAGTCCTACATAGGTTTCTGGAGATCGCAAATTATGTAACCATTATGGTTGCATTTCGTCTTTAAAGGTCCATGAAAACCCTGTTTCAGCAGGGTGTTTTCACACCCATAGTGTGGAAAAGTCAGGAAAGTGGGTGTGTCTAGCTCTGTTTAGGTGGGAGTGTCAAGCGAGGGAAAGAGGGAAGGATTTGGATAAAAATGGGAGTTTCCATTTGGGCACACGCTGATTTTCACCGAGGCAAAACAAACACACAGACGCAGGGGACAAAGAAAGTGACTGTGTTTAATGACAGTGATAGAGACTTTGGAATGTTTGATACCGCATGTCGTATAAGAGGAAAAAACCCTCCATTTCTCTGTGACTTAGATGGACTCAGTAGGTAGCGTCAGAAAGCCGTGCATGTATAAACTATCCTGTCACAAAAATGCAGCCAAAATCCTACACGACAGTAATAGATCGTTCTGCCCATAATATTGTATTGATATTAACGTACTGTAAACTTAGTAACTAAATCATTTTGACTGGAAGGTATGTCTTTAAACACTGAAAGAATACTGCTGACGATACAAACTAACTTTGCCATCTGAATGAACAAACAAAGTGCACTAATCACATACACTTACCAAATCTGTAGAGACAGGACAATCAACGCCAACTGGAGCCACGTCTTTATTAAGAGGAGACGAGTGGCAAATCCGGATTTCACCATTTCCGGATGAAAAAAAGCTCTCGGGTAAAAATGTTCCTTACAAACATATTTCTGTTCCGTGTCGCGTGCACTGTAATCCACACGTGAGTTAAGCTGCGCGCTCATATCAGAAAAAAGAAAACAAAACTGTTGTTTTTCTTTTACTTGTTTCAGCAACACAATGTAGCATCTCTCTGCCGGCTGAACACTGTATCAGGTAAAAACAGTCTTCGAAGCTATCATGCATATTAATAAAGTTGCACCACATACCACATACACAACAGAGTGGTTTGAACCAAGTCTTACTCATGAATTAATGCTGCACACTCAGAGACGTCACGATCTTTTAGCAGATACAGACAGCCAGTCTACACGCTGGAATACACATAAGGATCTATTTTGTGTGACGCAGCTTCAAAAATTTATTTTTAACCGGAAGAACAAATTTGCTCAAAATAACGCAAAAACAACCAGTTTTCACTGTTTTGTGTAATATATGTGTCCTTATAGTGTTTTTAGCAGCATGGGACACATATATGGCTGCCAACAGCTCTAAAAATGTGTTTTGGTGTTTCAGGAACCTTTAAAATGAATGCAACAGGGTGGTATAATGCCATTCATTTTCTCGATTACCAGCTGACCACTTGCATTCGTGTGGAAGGCTTTCCTACTGTTACCAATTTGTCCAGTTAGCTCAACACATAGGTTGGTGGACTTGAGATCAGAGCAAGGTTGACCGTGACGGTAGGGTTCGATTCTGGTGAAGAACGTTTCTAGAGAGTGGTCGGTTGGTCACTGGTGGATTTATGTGAGACAGCAGGCACGAATAGCCCTCATGAGAGAAATTTGTTACCTGATAAATCGTACACAGCGGGCTCTGTTGGTTTTGCGAAAACAAAAACTATAAAAAAACAAAAAATTAAAAACAAAACGTAGCTCCTGGGATGTATTTTGCTCTTTCCAGAAATGTGTATAGGGGTAAGAGCCTGGGTTGGCCGATTATGTTTAAAACAAAAAGACTAAAAGTTCAGTTTTTACTTTTAGATTTTCTAAGCGTTATATGAGAGTGTATGGGTGTTTTCCAGTGATGGGTTGCAGATGGAAGGGCATCCGCTGCGTAAAACATATGCTGGATAAGTTGGTGTTTTTTTTTGCTGTGGCGACCCCCTAATAAGCCGGAAAGAAAATAAATGAATGAATGAATAAACCAAAAAGTCAAGACTGTGCCTCGTGCTTTAAAAATTGAAAAACATTCTGGTTGATCAACCATACAACAAGTACAAATGCATCAAATTCAATTGTGTTAAGCTTGGATTCAAGCTGCGGATATATATTCACAATGTGCAAACACAAGTTACTTGTTTTGGGGTGGAATTAGATGTACAAAACTAGACTTAAATGTCATGTTATAACACATGAAGTTTATCCAATGCCTTAAAGAACAGAAAAGAAAAATTAATGCGGTCATAATTTAGGAGTACTGTATACCCACTTATCCAAGCACCAACTGAGAGAGTCCTATGCAATTTAAACCCTCCATTTCTCTCACTCTATGCTGAGATATTTCCAGATGTTTACCCAGGAGCTCTATTAACACTTCAGGTCCTTTACTTATTGATTGTCATGTGAGATTTGAGGCTGGACTCGCTGGTGGGGGGTGTTATGACAGATCTGAGGGAGGACGCTTTGATAGGAATGAAATATAATTAAAGGTTTGATGCCACGTCGAAGATGAAATGTGCCTAGGTGAACTTTACTCTTGCGCTAAACGCAGACGAGATTGTTCATTCACTCTAAATTAAACTCATGCTAATCCATAAACGGTCGTGTCTGGTTCACTTTATATGGCTGAGCAATGTACCCGTCCGACTAAGCTTTATATTATGCCAACACAAATACATTCAGCAGGAATGCTCAACAGGATCCGTTTTTTATAGTACATTCATTCATTTTCTTTTCAGCTTAGTGCCTTTATTAATCAGGGGTCGGCACAGCGCAATGATCCACCAACTATTTCAGCATATGTTTTATGCAGCTAATGCCCTGCAACCCATTACTGTGAAACACCCATGCCCAGTTTACTTGTAGAGTATAACTTTGGACTTTGAAGAGGAAACCAGAAACCCACATGAACATGGGGAGAACATGCAAACTCTACACAGAAATGCCAACTATCCCACCTGAGGCTCGAACTAGCGACCTTCTTACTGTGAGTGATACAGTATGTGCCACTGTGCCACCTTTTTATAGTACATTTAGCTGTATATTTCTTGTATTTTATTTTATACAGTACGTGTTTCAGTAAATGGGTTGTTCAGAGCTGACTCCGTTTGATTGCATAAATAAGTTGACAAATAACAATAATAATAATAAGTAAACCATTCTTAGTTGATGTGTTGGTCTCATCTGATCTTGCTTGTTTTCCAACCTGGCCTAAATGATTTATTCTAGTCTAGCTGATGTTCTTTTAGTAACTACTGTAAGTCAGTATATTGCTTTACTATTATAAGAGACCTCATGTTGGTTTCTAAACTTAGCTAGCTGCCAAGAAAATGTTTAGTGTAACTTAACAAAAACTAAAATAACAGTAAAAATGTATTAGAACATTACAATATAGTAACTGTGTAATTAAACATAACGCAATATGTATATTTAAATGTTAATTTCCTCAGGAAAATTCTAATAGCATTTGGAAATAATTTAATTGATTTTTTTTTGTTTAATTGTTATTTTATTTTAGATTACATACAGTTGTGCAGTATTGTAATGTTATGTACAGTGTTGCCCTAACAGGCTGCTGGAGAACAGTCCTTGTCATTCTACCGAACTACAAATCCCATCATGTCCTGCATTCTGACACCAGTTCTAGACTCCTTGATTACACACAGATGCAGATCTTTCGTACTGATTACTTGGACTATTAAAGCACCACAGACACACTAATTCTTTGTTTGGTATAGTTCCATATTCTAGTGTTCCTTGTATTCATGGTTCGCTCTATCTGTTTTTTTTTTTTATTCTTGGAGTGTTTTTTTAGATTGTGATAGTTTTCTGTCTCCCCCGAACTTTGCCTGTTATAGTGACCACTCTCTGGATAATCTACATGCTACCATCTGTCCCTGTTTGACCCCATGCGATCTGACTATTCTTATAATAAAGCTGCACGTGGAACTCCATCTCTGTTACCACTTTAGTCATTATAAAAAATAATATTATGATATTTTAATTTAATTAATATTCTGTTTTGGATTAAGCACAATCTGATCATTTATAAGCTAACAGGCAAATAATTTTAGTGTTAATTACATCTTAATGTTGTCAAATCTCTGCTAAAAGTCAAGTTGCTTTAGATATTAATATTGTTTTGTTGTTTTACTCTAATGTCAAGCTCAATTGCTCTTGTTTTTCACAAGTCACTCTGCAAGTCTCTCTTTCTCTGTCATTCTTCCTCAAAGCAACAGTGTTATTTCTGCTGTCAGTAAAGAGATGCTGTGTTTCTTAGCTTGGTAATAGTCTGTGCAAAGCTGAGCAGAGCGGTTTAAGGATGTTTCGTCCCACCCCAATGTCTCTCCAGAGCGCCTATCGATCTGTGACAATCTCCAATCTGCCCCCCAAGAGATTGAAGGCAATGATGGACTTTCTTAAAGTGCTTTGTTTTCTTCTGCTCCTCTCCTCCCCTCTGTCAGCTCTCATCACCAAACACCTGTCCACCTGTTTGTGTGTCGTGCATGCATGTGTGTGTGTATTTGAGTTCAGACTAAATCACGAAGGCTTATGAAGAAGGGTTAGAAAGGAGAATTAGAGGGGGGAGGTGGAATAATTGAATTGGAAGAATGAATGGTGCTTTTAAACTGTGTGAAAGAAATTAGCAGCACACAAGCATGCAAATTTGATGGTTATTCATTTTTATAAAATGTGAAATATTATTACAGCTTTTAATGACTGTTTTCTGTTTGAATATATTTAGAAGTATAATCTATTTAATTAATGGTAAAGTTGAATTTTAGCAGCCATTCTTCAGTGTTAAGTGTTGATGATCCTTTAGAAACTATAATGTTAGCATATTGATAGTATATACAAATAATGAGTATTCAATTAGTCTATCATGATTGTAAATGATGAGAGGCATCTTTTATCACACACCTTTAAATTGTTACAGATATTAGGCAACCATTAGATATTAGGTCGTCGATATTTTGTTCCCAGATGAGCAAGAAATAGGACAAAATTATAATTAATACCTCAAATGCTTTTAAATCCCTCCTCTCTTAGTAGCAGTTGGTGGCCAGTATACTGGATATTTATTAAGAGAACAGGTTATATGGTACTTTAGGTTTTTAAATGACTTATTTATATAAATTCCAAATGTGAAATTGTTAGATGCCTCTGTGAGTGAATGCTGCAACTGAAATTTCCCTACGGTGACGAATAAAGTTAAGTAACTAACTGGACTTAAAGAGACTTAAATTTTTCACTGTTTACTCGCCTTGTGTGTTTTATTTTTTTGTTTGTTTGTTTGTTTTTTTTTTTGTTTTTGTTAAATAAAAAAGAAGATATTTTGAAGAATGTTGAAAATGTAACCATTGACACCCATAGAAGGGAAAAATAAATACTATGCTGTAAAAAAAATGTAAATTACACAGTATTTAACTGTATTTTACTGTAGGACAGGTATGCAGTATGTTACTGTATTTTAAAACTCTACAGTGAAAATTACTGTATATTTTACAGTAAAGCTATGCAGTACTGTAAATACATATAGAGCAGAGATGGCCAAAGTAGGGCCCGTGGGTCAAAGTTGGCCTATAACTTTTGATTTGGCCCACCATCTTATTTGAGAATATAGTGAGAATGATGGAGAAAGTTGGGGAGAATGCCTTTAACAGAGATCGTCATTTCTTATTTGATGTAACCTTTTTTGTTTATTTTATTGCAGAGCTATAAAAAAAGCTAACTAAAATTAAATGCTGTAAATTAATCTGAGTTTTCAAATGTAAATACTGTCAGGTAATGGATAAAAGACTTTGAAGAAGACATTAGCGAGCAAATCAAGACAAAAACTAGTGTAACTCCATTCTGTTTAAAACTGTTATAAAGTTAAATATAAAATGTAATATAAAATATACTGGTTAATATAAAGCAATGTTTTCTGGTTATTTTAAAATATTAATGAATTAATAAGAAAATTAACCATGGTAACAGTGGCATAGCGGATGGGCCCGCAAGGCATGCACCGCGGGGGGGGGGGCCCCGCGTGATTAGGGGGCTTTTTAATAATTGAAAATCCGGCAACCGCAATAATCAAACTCTTGGGAACAACTGTGGTCGGAACCAAAGTTCACAGGTCTTTGTTCACTGAACTCCTCTCAAGCGGTGGACTACTTCATTCTGATTGCTTGCTGCCGAACCGCGTCAGAGCTCATACCATAAAGTTGACTTGATTTCAGCTCTCCTCGACGCTCACACCGGAGAAGACGCACCGCGCTGTTCCTCGCCGCCGGTTCTCATTAAAAATGAATGACTTCTGGCTACTTTGACGCTCTCGCAGCTTTTGGTTTGTGATCGCTCCTCAGTTTGTGAAGGCTTCCCCGCGTTGTCGCTCCACCACGCCCCCTTTCCCGCTCCTCAGTTTGTGATCGCTCCTTAGTTTGTGATCCACCTTAGTTTGTGATCGCTCCTCAGTTTGTAAAGGCTTCCCCGCGTTGCTCCACCCCCAATACCCCCCCACCATATAACTTTTACAGGAAATTGTTAACAGTGTATGGAAGTCAATGTCTACCAGTTTCCAACAATTTTCAAAATATCAGATTTTGAGTTCAGCAGAAGAAAATAAATCTTTAGAATAAAGTAAAAGGTGAGTTAATGATGACATAATTTTCATTTTTGGGTGAACTATCCCTTTGAGCTCCTATTAAATCCAGTTAACCTGAGAGACTGAATGGTTCCTTTATTATGTTAGTTCTCACCATTAACAAACCATTAGCTATTACTTTTAGCTCAATAAACTCCTAATGTGCTGCTTATTAATATCTCTGAAGGTACGGGTTGGGTTTATTGGCTAGAATTAGGGTTGTGAAATAAGACTAATTAATTAGCTGAATATTTTCTTATTAATAACTAAACAGACAAAATCTTAATGATAGGCAGGTAATTAAGTAGGCAGCCACTATTAATAGTGAGAAATGGTCCCTATAATAAAGTGTTACCATATATGCTTCTATTTACACTCAACAAGATGATTAAAATGTATTTATAATTTGTCATTTCTGTAGCTTGTGGTCCTGACTAAAACTGGCGAATATCTGTTTCGGATCTCTCCCTGGGCCAAATATGTCACAAAAACAGTGGATTCTGTCACTTATGACTGGACCCACTGGGACCCTTCACAACCATACCAGGTGAGTGTGTATGTTTCTCATTATTCTCATTTAGGGTTTTTACATTCGATATATACACTTGCAGATGTGTTTTGGGATGGCTGTACAAATTGTGCTATTATCCGTTGGTTTAGAGGTCAAATAAAAGCATAGTTCATCCAAAAATTACAAATAAATCGCTTTTTCTAAACCTTTATGGTTTTCTTTATTCTGTTTAACACCAAAGAAGATATTTTGAGTAAAGGTGAAAACTTTAACCATTTACTACAATAGGAAAAAACAAATACTTTGAAAGTCAACAGTTTTCAGCCTTTTTTCAAAAATAGTATGAGTGTACAACAGAAGAAAGTCAACCATTTTTGGAACAAGCAAAGTGTGAGTAAATAATTTTCAGATTTTAAATTTTTGGGTGAACTACTGTACCCCTTTAACCCCTATTGGTTTTAATGCAACTTGCCAAAAATCAAAACTTTGAAAAACAGAAAGGAGAAAAAAACTTTCTTGTAGCTTTTTAGACATTTAAAATTTTATTTGAAATTGAAGGCCTCAATAAGTGAATGGTGAAAAGGTTTTTAGTTATTACTCAACAGTATTTGTAGCACTGAAACGAGTGTTATAAAGCCATTTGACACTAACATGAATTTGAGAAAGACACATAAAAAGGCAGATGATTTTTAAATCATAGTACAAATAGCAATATTTAGACTTAACCAGCCACTGTCATTACAGTTATTTTTTTCACAGTAGTTGCTACTGTATTACCGATTGGACTCAATTTGCTTTCAGAACTGCCTTATATTTCATGGCACAGATCATCTTCAGAGATCTTGGTCTATGCTGTATATACTCTGCATGTCATAGTAGATTTCAAGCCTCTTTTCAGACCTGGCAACCTGTTTCCATTATTCTGTTCTCAAGTTTGATGAAACTGTGTGTATTGTACCCTCAAGGTCCTGTTCTTTGTTGCTGTTGTATGTTCAAAGATGTTCTTGTGCAGACCTCTATTGTAACGATTTCTTTTTAAATTACTGTTACCAATCTATCAGCTCAAACCTCTCTAGTCAGTCTCTTCTGATCTTTAGCTTCAACAAGGCATTTTCATCCAAAGAACGTCTGCCCCCCAGAAAATCCTTTGTAAAACCTAGAGATGGTTGTGTCTGAAAATATCAATATATCAACATTATCTGAAAAATGGTCACCTCACTTGATACATACAACCATGCTACATTCAAAGTTAACAATATTATAAAACATTTATTTGCGAACACTATGGACCATAGTGTCAGACCAAAATGCTAAAACACAATTGCAGTCGATCACCAGTAAGGGGCTTGTCTAATAATATAGGAGAAATATCTAAAAGGGGTCATGTAGGGTTATGTGCATGTTTATTTTTATGCCTTTAATTATCAACATTATTTTAAAAAATAGCTTAGTACATGTTTAAATCTCCTCTAGATGCATTGGACTAGCTGATCAATATTTGGTACCAAAATAGAATTGTTTAAAATAAGTTCTTATTAAAATCTACAGCTTTGAAACTTTGTATGCATAAAGTCACAACAAGCAGTTTGATATTGTGTTATATTTTATATTTTATCTTTGTGCTGTCACTGTTTTACTATAAATATATGTGGTTCAGTTTGACCCAAGCATTTACAGAGTATACATATTTCCTACATATTTCTTGAATCTTTTACACACATAAATCATATCTGTGCATGTTTCTCACACACAAGCACATGCTCTCAAGGGGCTGTTACAGGTGAGGGCAGATGCTTTCTAAGCTGTCTGGAATGAGGTGTTGAGTTATGGTCTCTGGCATGATTTAACCTATTAGAGTCTGGTTGTTTCCTCCAGAGGGTCAGTGGAGAACCGTACATCACACCAGTCATCATCTACTGTAAGCTGTCTCCAAGAACCGAGAGCTCCCAGTTTAACCCCACACACACTTAAAAAAAAAAAATACAGTTGAAGTCAGAATTATTACCCTCCCTGAATTATTAGACCCCCTGTTTATTTTTCGCCCAATCTCTGTTTACCGGAGAGAAATTTTTTTTTCAACACATTTCTAAACATAATAGTTTTAATAACTCATCTCTAATAACTGATTTATTTTATCTTTGCCATAATAACAGTAAATAATATTTTACGAGATATTTTTCAAGACACTTCTATACAGCTTAAAGTGACATTTAAAGGCTTAATAGGTTAATTAGGTTAACTAGGCAGGTTAGGGTAATTAGGCAAGTTATTGCATAATGATGGTTTGTTCTGTAGACAGTCGGAAAAAAATGCTTAAAAGGGCTAATAAAGTTCTTAAAATGGTATTTCAAAAATTAATTACAGCTTTTATTTTAGCCGAAATAAAACAAATAAGACTTTCTCCAGAAAATAAAATATTATCAGACATACTGTGAAAATTCCCTTGCTCTGTTAACCATAATTTGGAAAAAAACATCATTTGGGCTATAATTCTGACTTCAACTGAATATATATTAATTTATTTTATTTTTACTGTTTTTTGCTGTGATGCTGTAATGCTGTGTGAGTGCGTGAGGAATATTTTAATGATCTAAAGAATATTTTGTTTTAATATTCTATTCTGAAATGACAAGCGTCTATGAATGATAAAGGCTCTTTATGAAACCCTTGTTTTATTTTGTAAAAATGTATTTATTTATTTATTTTTTTTTTTACTGGCTTATCATTTTTACAGTGTACATGAGTCAATGAATAAATGCAATGTCTGGCCAATAATAATGTGATTGATAGTGGTTAACCCATGATTTGGTATGATTGTGTGTACAGTAGTAGTCAATACATAACTGGATAATTTATTGTAAATATACAACTTTTTCGTAACTTTTTGATTTAGTGGCTAATTTGTATAAAACCGTACAATCTAATTTGTACAATTTAGTATGATTTGCTCATCCCACAATGACGGTTGGGTTTAGGGGTGGGGTTAGATGCCACTCCTCCTTTTTAATGTCATACAATTTCGTACGACTGAACTCGTTTGAATTCGTATGTATTAGCCACTAAACTGGCAAAACCTAAAATACTTATGTTTTCTTGTGAGATCAGGCCGAAATATTCACACTATCAAATCTAAAGCCTTCAACATTTCTCTTTGCTACTGAAATTTACAGTAAAGATGTTTCAACCCCTGTGCAATTGATACTCAACTGCTGCTGGCTAGTCTGCATAAGAGAGGAGGGGCTTAATGATATATAAACAATAATGATAAAATACCTCAGCACCATAGGAGACCATGGATAAAGAAGCACACTTTTAGGTAAAAAACAAAAAACTATTTTTTTTTTTTTTTTTTGTGGGGTGGAGGTAGTTTATGATAGAAGTCAAAGCAGGAGGGAATGTTTGCAGGACCGTGGTGTTCTTCAGACGAGCATGTGGCCTTCCTGTGGCTCTTGATCATTTATCTTCGGTAGCCATTAGCATCTCTGAAGCACCCTGCTCTTACGGCGACCCTTCTTCCGTGTTAGTAATGACACTCAAAAACGCCTCCTCTTAAGTGGCCCGCCACATTAAACAGCCAATTTAATCGGAGGCTATTCAACAATTGCTTTCACCCTCTTGATGTCTTCATTTCACAGAAGAACCATTTGCAAAAAGGCTTTGATATGGGCGGTTCTTCCACAGTGACAATGAGACATACTTTCCTTTGATATCTATTCATGGCATCAGACATTCATACAGCGGCTGTGGTCAATGGCATCATGCTCATAATCAAGTTTTTTCTAGAGGAGATGAATTGGTGACACAATGTCGTCTGACAGTTAATGCGGTTGCTGCATGATTAAAGACAGCGAATATTGCTTTTTGCTTTCTGGAAATGGCTCCATTTTCAGGGAGATACAATTGGTTTAGGTTTTCTTTTTTTGAATTTCCCTTCTTTGTGTCTAGTTATGTAATTGCATGTTATGTCTGGCAAAAAGGATGAAAGATTGCCAAAGTCAAACTAATGTTATGTTTAAATTATATTGTAAATTATATTAATTCATTCATTTTCCTTCGGCTTTGTCCTTGATTATCAGAGGTCACCACAGCGGAATGAACCTCCAGCTATTCCAGCATACGTTTTACATAGCGTATTTCCTTCCAGCTGCAACCAAATACTGGGAAACACCCTTACACTGTCATTTTCACTCACTTGTAGATCTTTTTCTATGCTGTTGCATGGAGTGCGTCATAGTGACCAGCGCCTTTCGATAGCGTGCTTAGAACTTCTGTTAAGATTTGTCATCAGCCAAAGCAGCCTTTCTCAACTGGGTGTTAATACTGTTATCAGTGGTTTACGGAGTGTTTTTGTGATGCAAAACTTTCATTTTGAAAGAAAGACGTGTTAAAGATGTTATACTTCTGTCAGATGCAGTTCAAGCACGAGATAAAAACGTTCTACTGTTCTTCTCTGTCTGCCATCAGAGCAGATGTTGAAATAAAGTGTCAATTTCCTGACCTTTCAGCTGTTATAATGTACTCCGCGGCTCTTCAATACACACACACACACACACACACACACACAACTTCGCTGCATTATAAAGAGCAAACCATATTACTGGCATAAAACTAACAGAAATGTAAGCCATGCAATTTCCAAAAATTAGTTATAAAATTATGTGACTGATACTATTCTGGCTGATTTACATGTTGATATTCTAATCGGGAGCAGTTTTTGTTTTTTCGGTTAGTTTGTGTTGTGTAGCATTTACCATGGTATGTTTTTCTGTCATTTCAAAATGGCACTTTATTTTTACTTTGTGACATTTATTCAATCAATGTGTTAGTGGGACAGTGCAGTAGGCTATGTGTGTGTCAAACGTTTTGGTGAATTACATTTGTTTGGGTTGGTTATATATTTGAAAGAAAGAGAAAAATGTTCACTTTAACGATGTCGAGGCTTAATTTAAACGGCACAAGATGGCATCTGACGAGGGAAAAATACCTTGCAGCAGTTGTTTTCCATCACATTAGATCAAATTTTAAAAACAATCAGTCCAGGAGGTTGTGCTGATCGACAGCAGTATTACTTCAAAGACATTAAAAGCAAGCAGCTGCGACCGGAAGGTTAAAGTACCATCCTTGCACATACACGAAAAGCATAATGCGTAACTTTGCATTCTAAAAAAAAAGGTCTATATATTACGGCCAATTTTGTTAACTTATTTCACCTATAGCGCATGTCTTTGAACTGTGGGGAAAACTAGCAATCTTATTGCAGTGAGGCAACAGTGAGTGCAGTTAAAGCTATCCACTGAGCCACCGTGCTACCCCATTTTTTTAAATGTTAAATGTAACTTTTTCCTTTTTTTTTTTAAATTATATTCAATAAAATAAGTTCATCAGGCTAATATCATGTCTTTATTTAATGAGAAAATCCACCTTATGTTATATATCGTATTTAATAATTTTAATAATAAAAATCTGAGGCTAAGTTTTAAGCATTATGATTTGCATTTGCTGTGGCATCATTTCAGTGTTTCAACTTTTTTTTTTCTGTACAGAGTATTTCTTTTTTTTTTGCCAAGATCATGCATATAGTTTGCTCAAAGTTGTATTCTCTACATTGTCAAACTTCAAACTGTAGTCTTAGACTGAGAACTTTAGTCTCCGTTGTATTGTTGCAAGCGTTCAGTGAAGTCAAATATTTGTGTCGTGTTGTGTTGCGTCAGGATCTTAGAGGTAACCCAGATGCTCAGCCAAACCTTCTAGCAAAAAATCTTATCAAAGTCCACTGAAGAAGAGTGAAATGATATCTGGGTGCTTTCTTACTCTTTCTGTAAACCTTTCTTCTCTTTCTCTCTCCTAGTTCCAGCACCCCAGACCCCCTCGGCCCAGCAGTCTTCGAATCTACGAGGCTCATGTGGGCATCAGTTCGCCTGAGGAAAAGATTGCCTCGTACAAAAACTTCACCCGAGATGTGCTTCCTCGCATTAAGGATCTCGGTGAGTGATGAAATCTACCGAAACACTGGCAAAACACACGTCAAAATGATACAAACCAAGCTCTTCGAGGGCCAGTCTATAACCCTGAGCTCCTGGGCCAAAAGAAATCAATGGCCTTTAAAAGCCAAACTTACTGCTGATCAAAGAACTTATCTGATTTGCTCAAATTGATTTGAAAGACATACAGTTAACTATGACATACTGAGAATGTTTTGGTCCATTATATAAAGCGCTTGTGTTTATCTTATTTATTTTTTATTACACTAGCAGGCAGCAAAGGAGGATAAGTAAAAGGTTTCAGATATCATTGCTTCAGAAACACGAGGGTCAGTGGCTTTAGAAAAGTATTCAGTATTCTATTTGATTTAAAGGGGTGGTCCAAAGTGTATTTTTAAGGTTTGGTTCTGTTTATTAGACGCAAAGCAATGTGTTTCCATGCTTCCTTTGTAAAAAAAAAATAATAAAAATCTTGTTATTTTTTTATATATCTTACTTTGATTATATACTGCTAACATCAAAACGACTATCGTTTTTCCTACTTGCTCCGAAAGGCCCACCCTCAAGAGGCTCTGATTGGTCAGCTGACATAATGTGCTGTGATTCGCGTATTGGCTCCACATCACCAGGAAAAGTGTCACACCTCAACAAGCATGCGCTTTGGCGCTGTGTATACACTGTTAGTCAGAGTAGATGTTAGCAGTTTGAACCTGAATCAGACAGAAAATGACACAGAGGACACAGCTGAATCTCACGCCTGCTCTCTAAAATAAAATCTGACAAGTCGTCACTTTAGAATTATAAGGTTCTATCTGACATTTTCGTCAAAGTTAAGTTATTGACATATTCTTATAAAATGACAATATGGGGTGTTTTTTATGAGTTGTTTACATTTTAAGACTTTTTATTTAAAAACCAAATGTTACACACGTACTGTTTTCTATATGGAATGCAAAAACTTTGAAGCTCAATATCTCAAAATCATTCAGAACGCAGATAGAACCTTATAATTCCAAGGTGACCGAATCTAGCACTGAACTGAGAGAGATTTATGAAGCTGTCCTTTGTCACATGCTATATAATTTTTATAATTATATGTAACATAATTGTAATTCTGGAAGCCCAAATACAGAAACAGAACAAACTCTATGGAAATAGCAGCGTTTGCGTTTGTCTCTGCTATATTATTACAGCCTCAAGCTGCGCCCCTTTAGTTATGCACGTGGTGAATGTGCATAACCTGAAGCATTTGTGTAACCCGGATGTATTTTTTGTAAGCCCCAAACTTCATTCGCTGTAGGCTTTGCTAAGTTAACTCTGTAAAAGCCAATGTCTCCCTTTGCATTGAACTTTGAGCGTATTACATTCAGAGATGTTGTTTATGTTCACACATCTAGATTACACATCAACTAAAGTTTAAAATAAGATATTGTAGTGGACCACCCCTTTAATGTTCTGTTAGATTAGAGTCATTACATATAATAAGACTTGAAAATTATATAAAGTATAACTAATTTGCACTCCTTCTATTTAAAAAAAGAGGCTGTTTCTCAATTCCAAGAATGCAGAAACTGGACCTTCTTGTGAAGACTGGTCTTGCCAGGTCACATTGGAAGAATGTGCTTTTTTCCTGATGACCTTCATGCATTTTTCACCGAAAACGTTTTACACATTACAGCATTCATACAACGATTTATTGTTTTCCCCCTTTTTGCAATATATACTATCCATAAAGACTTTACGAATATACTTTGCACAAAACAAATAAAACTGATTTTAATACAATTTCAACAAATAAACAACCTTAATGTCTTACATTTATTAAGATTTTCGTAGTAATGTTTACTTGCACCTTCTCATTTAGGGAACTTCTGACTGGTAAATAAGTTATATTTCAGAACTTTAATAATAAAACTATATAAAATGTTGAGCTTTCCACCTTCAGTCGCAATGACTTCTGGGACTTCTAGAGCGAGATCGGCGCTCAAGTCTGCATCGGTGTGTCCTCGATATCAAGAACACATACAAGAACACTTTCACGCGTCCTTTATCCTTGCGGCCTTTAGTTTTAGAACTAACCTTTGGCAGATGATGATGACGTTACACGAGAATGCAAGAACGCTGAAGAACACATATTGAGAAACAGCCAGAAAGAAATTCACTCAGATGTCACAGTTCACAAGCAATTTATTAAGTCAAACTTGTGATAATTCACCAAAAAAAATAAAAAAAATAAATATGTAAATAAATGAATAACTCATCATTTACTCTCATTTATCTGGTTTTAAACCATGAGTTTCTTTCTTGTTGAACACAAAATAATATATTTTGAAAAGTCCTGGTTTTTGCACCCTCTTGACTCTCATAAATCAACATGTTTTAGAATATCTTGAACACAAAGGAAAGAAACTAAACTAGAGTTTGAAGCAAGTAAAGGGTTAGTTAATACTGACTGAATTGTCATTTTGGGTGAACAGAATTTTTTAAGGGGATTTGGCTTAAGGGAGAAGTGTAAATCTGACTCCTGACATATAAGCACAAATATCAACCCAGTACCTTTATTAAACATTCAAGTAAATGTGAAATTTCTATAAGAAACTTGCTAAATACATTTTAAATGCTGTCATGTCATCAGTCTATTAATAATTTACACACAAATTAGTCTTTTTATTTTAAATTTAGCCATTTTCATTTTATATGATAATGTTCTGCCTTCTTTGCATCCTCTAAGAACTTATATAGTATCATATTAGCTTAAGAAAGAGTCTTGGAAGCTATGAAAAAAAAATTATGCATAGAGAGAGACACAAATGAAGCAAAAGTGTACAGGCGACAAGCAGTTCCACATGGAATATCATGCTAACTGTCGCAAGCGGAACTGTTAAGTTTAGTTAGCAGATGTGAAAACAGCTGCCGCCTCGAGTGATTCCATTACTGCACGGAGAGCCGTTTCCCATGATTGTTCCCTTACAGAGCTTTTGACATGGAAGCCTGTGAGGAAGCCAGCCTACAATTACAATGTCAGAAGGATCCAAATGAGGTTTTGGGAGCTGTGGGGATTACAGAAGGTACCTTAAACATTAGTGTTCATTGCTTCGGTGTGATCCATAAAACATAACCTTCTGTTGTTTGTTTTCTCGAGGGCTGAAGCGTTAACCTTTGCCTGGAGCAAATCTGTTTGTAAGCTGAGAGTTAGTTAGCGTAAAATTATTTTTCACCCCTTAAATGGGTGCTAAAATACTGAGTCGTGCTGGCTTTGATTGCGCATGCTCATGGTCGACGCTCTCCCCGAGGTTCTGTGCTCAGTTAATGTTCTCCTAGACTCTCAAAAAAGCAACAGAAGCAAAGCTGCACTAATGGAAGAGCTTTTATACACTAGTTTTAGAAGTGGGGGTGAAATGAATGAATTTAAAGGCTAAATTTTTGAGCCAAACAGTCAATCAACAGATTGATTGATTGATTGGGATGGATGGATGGATGGATGGATGGATGGATGGATGGATGGATGGATGGATGGATGGATGGATGGATGGATGGATGGATGGATGGATGGATGGATGGATGGATGGATGGATGGAAAATTGGTTGACAAATTGGATAGATGGAAAATATCTTGATAAATTGATGCATGAATGTATTTAAAAATTAATTGAAAGCAAGTGAATGGGTTGATGGATAGATACATGGATGGATAAATAGGGAAAATATAAATGAATGGGTACATAAAAATAGGTGGATGGATGGATGGATGGATGGATGGATGGATGGAAAATAGGTTGGTGAAAATGGATGGATGGAAAATTGGTTGATCAATTGTATAGATAGAAAATATGTTAATTAATTGATGCATGAATAGATGAATATAAAACAAGTGGATGAATGCATTAATAGGAAAAATTATAAATAAACAGGTATATAAAAATAGGTCAATACATGGATGGATGTATTGATGAATAGATCAATAAATGTTTCGATCAATGGATGGATGTAAAATTGGTTGATGAATTGGATGATTTATGAATGAAAGGATGGATGGAAAATATGTTGATGCATGAATGGATGAAAAACAGGTTTTAAACAAGTGAATAGGTTGATATGAATGGGTGGAAAAATAGAAAAAAGGCATAAAATGGGAATAAAATTGGTTCATACATGGTTGGATAGATTTATGGATAGGTGTAAAATACGTTGATAAAATGATGCAAGGATGGATGAATATGAAAAAGGGTGAAAAAAAGTAAATGGGTTGGATGAATAGATGGATGAATGGATACATGGAAAAAATAGATGAATAGGTAAAAACTATAAATAAATTGTATATAAAAATAGTTGAATACATGGATGGATGAATAAATGGCTGGATGGATGGATGGATGGAATATGAAAACATGATAAACAGATGGGTACAAAAATACATAAATGGATGTAGATTAAAGGTTGGTAAAGACTGAAACATTTTTAAAATAATTACAAAAATGATTAAAAAAACAGGCTCAATTAAATGCCCATATGTTGCCCTGTAAATCTTGTGTCATTTTAAAGTACACTTCTATTGTAAAAAGTTTAATTAAACTCTCAAACAATAAGTGATTGACAGAGTGAATTTGAAGATTTCACAGTGAAAGAAATGCATTGAAAGCTATCTTTTTTTTCTATTTGGAAATGGCTGATTTTTATATTATTATATGTTGCATATGACCTTCCCTTGAGTTATCAGGATTTTTTTGTTGTTGTGTAGTGCATGATAAAATGTTGCTTGACAGGTCTGATGTTTAAATCCATTGATAAGAGATTTTGTGGTGGAGGAAGGACTGAGTCAGATGAACGGAGCATAAAAGCATCCTTTGTTCTGCGATTTAATCAACATCCACATGAAGAAGTGCAGTCAAAAAGTTGATTGACAAACAAAAGGAGCTAAACACAAGAATCACAGAAGCAGAAGAAGGCAAGGCTTGCTTATTTACCGCTATGCTGGGCTGGCATATGGTTAGTTTCTCAGATGATTCAGGTACAGTCACGACTAATGCAAAATAGTGACACGTATTTAAAACAAAAAGTTTTTCGAAAAGGGGGTTTGACAGATTTTCTTTTTTAGGGTAAATTTTAATTGAATTTTAAAGAAAAGAAAAAGTAATATTGTGGAATAAAATTAATATATTACATTTATATATTTTATAAATGTAATAATTTTAAAGATGTTTTTATTATTATTTGAATATATTTTAGAATGTAATTAATTCTTTTTGCATTCAAAAAGGATTTTTTTTTCACGTTGTCATTATAGGGTATTATGTGCACAATTTTGAGGAAATATAATAATTGAATCCATTTTAAAATAAGGCTGTAACAAAAAATGTTGAAAAGAGAAGTGCGATGGATGGATGGATGGATGGATGTATGGATGGATGGGGATGGATGGATGTGTATAGATGGATGGATGGATGGATGGATGGAGGGATGGATGGATGAATGGATGGATGGATGGATGGATGGATGGATGGATGGGTATAGATAGATGGATGGATGGATGGATGGATGGATGGATGGATGGATGGATGGATGGATGGATGGATGGGTATAGATAGATGGATGGGTGGATGGATGGATGGATGGATGGGGGTGGGTTTATGGATGGATGGATGGATAGATAGATAGATAGATAGATAGATAGATAGATAGATAGATAGATAGATATATTGATTGATTGATTGATTGATTGATTGATTGATTGATTGATTGATTGATTGATTGATTGATTGATTGATTGATTTGCCTGGACCCACAGCAAATTATGCAATAATTTGATGGTATTGCATGCTGGAAACTGTCTTTGCAGAATTGCTTTTGTTAAAAAAATAAAACAAGACTCTTAACAATGTCAAAAGAAAAACCTTTGCTGGGGACATCGTGGAGCAAGGATGAGTAAACTGAAATTGAAAACAGCTTTTAAGTAATTACTGTTTAACCTCTTTGTCTTAAGTTCTCTTTCCAAGATTAATTACACTACACAACACACGATTATAAAGAATAATACAATTCAGATGGAACAGCAGCCTATTAGTTCTGTTAAGTCATCTTTTAATTCGACTGGTATAAAAATACCAGTTGAACAGGTCAAATGATCAGATTTACTCCACCATTTAAGTCATATCAGAGCGTGTGTAGAGTTTCAGTAGAGAAATTCTGTCCACTGTCAGTTCTCATTCAGATCCTGGTGTGTGAAAAAGTGTTGACTGAATTTTCCCACTGAGTTTTCCACAGGTTTAGTTGTTGCCGGATGTAGTTTACATGAGTCACTCAGCAGTGATTCTGAGCTCCTGGACTGTTGGATGGACATCTTGGCTGAGAAACAAATCCTGAAACCACTGGAAGTTTCAGAACTTTCTTTATAAAAAGTCTATCATTACTTTTTTTATCACAAGCTTATTATTCACAGAAAGTGTTTACACTCTTCATGTATTCTTTTCATGAAAATATCAAGTTAATTGTAATTTATCATGCTGTCATTTTGCCATTGAGGATTTGGATCGCGTTGCAGTTGACATTTAAACCTATGCTTTGGTTTCACTCAATTTTAATTACGTTTCATTCATTTACATTTTCCAGTGTGGAAGTGGCAGCACTTGAAATTAATCCGTATTGTTAAGATAACAACTTACAGCAAGATTATGCCTTAGATGTGTGTTCACTTTGAAGATATTGTTTTGTTGTAGGTCTTTTGATTCTAAAATTGATTTCAAAGGTTTTTTTCTTTTCCCTCGTCTTTTATTCTCAGGATACAACTGTGTCCAGCTCATGGCAATCATGGAACATGCCTACTATGCAAGCTTTGGCTATCAAGTCACCAACTTCTTTGCTGCTTCCAGGTACATTTAAAGTTGTGCATTTGTCAGATTTTTTTAATCTAAAATGATTTGCATTGCATTTAACCTTTTGACACGTACAATCTCTCTAGTGTGATCAGTTTTGTTTGGTTCCCGGAGCGTACAATCTCACCAGTGTGATTGGAAAGTTGTCACATGATCAGCTGCTGAATTCAGTTGCTTTGCCACAATGGCTCGTGCTAAACTACTGGGTGGGCCATTTATATGGATACACCTTAATAAAATGGGAATGGTTGGTGATATTAACATCCTGTTTTTGGCACATTAGTATATGTGAGGGGGCAAACTTTTCAAGATGGGTGGTGACCATGGTGGCCATTTTGAAGTTGGCCATCTTGGATCAAACTTTTGTTTTTTCAATTGGAAGAGGGTCATTTGACACATCAAACTTATTGGCAATTTTACAAGAAAAACAATGTTTTTCCCAAAACCCATGGTGCGCTTGGTTTTAATGTAACTTTATTCCTTGATGAGTTATTTAAAAGCTTCTGACCACTTATACAATGTTTTCAATCTGCTGCCGATTGTGTTGGATTGCCAATGCAACCCTCTTCTCCCACTCTTCACACACTGATAGCAACACCGCAGGAGAAATGCCAGCACAGGCTTCACATAAACAAAAAAGTGGGGCCATTCTTCATCAATGGAAACCTCAAGGCCACTGGATATTTGACATTGCTACATGATGATGTGTTTCCCTCTTTATGCCCTGAAGCTGGCACGTTCCCTGAGTTTTTTCAGCAAGATGGTGCACCACCACATTATGGGTGTCAGGTCCGAGCATTCCTAGATGAACAGTTTCCTTGGTCATCGTGGGCCAGTTGAATGGCCCCCAAGGTCTCCCGACCTGTCCCCTTTTATCTTTGGGGTCACAATGGGCAGCACATTGAACACATTTTATAAGTGGTCAGAAACCTGTAAATAACTCATTAAAGAATAAAGTTACAATAAAACCATTGTTTTTCTTGTGAAATTCCTAATAAATTTGATGTGTCACATTACCCTCTTCTTATTGAAAAACAAAAGTTAGATCCAAGATGGCCGACTTCAAAAAGGCCACCATGGTCACCACCCATCTTGAAAAGTTTGCCCCCTCACATATACTAATGTGCCACAAACAGGACGTTAATATCACCAACCATTCCCATTTTATTAAGGTGTATCCATATAAATGGCCCATCCTGGATTAAAAAATGCACCTGTAGCAAATCCCAATTTATCAGTGCTTATTTACAAATAATTGTATTACCTAAGTTTATTTTTGGTTTCAGACATTTAAATCCACCTAAAACATACAATTTATGATTTGTAAAATACATGCTAATGCAAATCTATGTAGATATAATAACTATTATTTTTAAACATTATCAGATGTTGTGCTTTATACACATTTATGCACATCAGATACACACTGTTTAGGTTACTAGATAGGTTAACCAGTTAAAAAATATACAATAGTATTTTGGGTGAAGCTAATGAATTTACAAGCAGCACTGTTCTAAAGAGCAGACTAACATGGCGACCCGCATCAACCACCATAGATTCACCAATTTGATTCACTATCAAGCTATTTAATTGACAAAACACATGTTTTACACATATTTAAGAATTTTAATATAAGATGCATTACATTATAACTAGGAAGAGGTGGCACGGTGGCTCAGTCACGGAAGGTTGCTGGTTGGAGTACTGACTGAGCCATGTGGCATTTCTGTGTGGAGTTTGCATGTTTTCCCAGTGTTCATGTGGGTTTCCTCCGCAGTCAAAAGACGTGGTATGAATTGAACTAAATAGTCGATAGCATGTGTGTGAATGAGAGAGTGTATGGGTGTATCTACTGCTGGATTGTGGCTGGAAGGGCCACAGTAATTGGGGGTCTATTCCACGTGACAACCCCAGATAAATCAGGGACTAAGCCGAAGGAAAGTGACTGAGTGAATAATTAGGAAGTTGTCACTATTAAAAGATAAAGGAAAAAAGATAGCAATACATGGATAAATCATCAGGGCTGCAGTGATGTGGAATACATTCTAAATATCACATGTTATTATACTCGCACATGAAGTCAACGGGAGCATTTAAAACGTACAATGTGAAAGGGAGTTCATGGTTTCTCTAAGACCAAGATTTATGATTCAATGCTAGCAAGCTTTACAAAATACAAAGTACTCTCATGAACCAAAGTTTTACATTGGTGGATGGAAAAACATTTCCCTCTTCATGCTGTTGGATTACAGCTCTAATATGGAAACTGTGATGTTCTGCTGTGAAAAGTAGTGATCCAGTCATTCCCATGGGCCAGAATTTGACAACTACTACTGTATCTACCTAAACATTGCTGCAAATCATTAGTTTTGCATTTCTACCTATACCATAAAGGAACAAATCAACCGTTTGGTCGAGCATGTTTTTGAAAAACTCTTACAAACACACTAAATATTTTTCATAGCACCAAGCAACATAAATTTGAAAAGTTAGGGCTCTGAGACGGTAATATGTCAAAAAAAAAGAGAGGGTGCTCGCTGCAGAGCCATTTGAGCAGAGCTGAGCTCCAGCGAGGGGGAGCATGAGCTCTCGTTCTGCCTCCTGTAAGCTGTTTTAATGCGTACACCAACTCCACCCCTAACCCTACCCCCAGTGACATCACTCGTAGAAGAAGTGCAAAAAAGGTGGAGCTCAAGCTCCCCCTCGCTGGAGCTCAGCTCGCCCAAATGGCTCTGCAGCGAGCACCACCTGAAAAAAAAAGCTTACGTTGCAAATTTTCACCAAAAACAGTTGAAATGTAAGGAGTGATTTCCTTGGATGTCAGTTCACATGTCAGGAGTGATTGCCTTGTTTGATTTCAGTGGTAGAAGTAATGTTCCCTAGTAGCAAAGAATTCTGGCCCAGGTTTGGCAAAAAGCTGGCACAGCAGGCATTCATCCGGCACTGGCATACAGCATGTGGGCCAAACATGGCCCGGGTTTGGCAGAGGCGGCACCGTTTTTAAGGCGGCACACAAGATTTGGGCCAGATGAAAAACGTAGTATTTTGCCCAGATTTAAAAATTTGATAAGTGGGCCATGTGAGTTTGGCCAGTCTTGACCCACATTTAAAATGCACTAAAATCATTTTTGAGTAAAGAAAAAAAATTCTACCAATCAGGTCACTTTGAGAAAAAGCGTGCCCAGAGTGTGCATAAAGCGCATCACTCCATGGGTTTATCAATTTCATTGCAATCGTGACACACCAACCTATCTGGCCCAGTTCAGGCCCAGTTATGAGTTATTAACTTGGCTGAGACTTGGCCCAGATATGGTCTGTGTTTGGCCCTTGTCTGGAAGCCAGATTTGGTCCAGTCATGTACCGTAATTCACTGCGGCATGTGGGCCAAGCAAAACCTGATTGTGTGGGCCAGAGCTGGGCCAGAGAAATTTTGCTATGTGGGTTGTTGCGAGTGCTGTTGATTGAGTTAGTGACTACTAGTGGATTTTTTTGGCTTAACATACTTCAACCAAGTGGTAGAGATGGCTCAATCAGGTTTAAATAAGTGCTCTCAATAAGATATGGTCAGTCAAAATATGTTCAGGACCGACAACTTTGATCTGAAAAGGTTCTAACCTATTTGACTTTAACGATGTCACACAAAAGTATTGCTGCCAGTTACCACAAGACATGTACCCTTGGGTAGACTCCATGCCTTGGCAGGTTGTTTTCACAGCACACAGAGGACCAATAGTATATGAACTGCTCTTCATAATGTTTAGACTGTTTATTGCAAATATTTGCTGATTGAGTGGTTTAGTAGATAATGAACTGGGATGGTTGTGGATGCAAATTCCCCATCAACTAAATACTGCCTTATTTATGCAGGGACGCTACAAATTTGCTGAAATAAAGAGTACAAAGCCTTTGTCTTCAAAACAATGCAAAGAAGAATAAAACACAGCCTCTGCTATACAGGATGCAATTACATTTCCCTCTTGAAGCTGTCAGACCACTAACAGCTTTAAAGTTGCTAGGGCAGTTATGGATTGTATTTTTAAGGATGAAGGTTAACGTCTACGTCCCGAAAGAAATTATTTTCACCTCGGGACTTCAGATCCAGTTGTTCCGGATGTGGCTACAACATGCACTTCTCCTTCACCAAAACGCATTAGCATGCTGTGCCCTGGTCACATTTTATTTATTAGCATTATATCTACAAGGCCTGGTAGACTGAGCGTGTGACAGTATCTAAATGCTTTTCATTTTCCTTTAGAGCTCAGAGTTTGGTGGGGTTGTCTCTCAGCCCGTGCAGCAGTAATTCCAGTCTTTAAATCAGGATGAGGTCCTCTGTCAAGGGCAGTAATCTTACTGTAAACACATTTGCCGCTAATCCCCAAATAGAAGAAAGCTCTGATAAATAACAATAGTAAAAAAAAAACAGAATTGGGTCTCCAAAATAAATAAACTCTCATGAAAGAAAATTGCGTCTTTGAATGTGGGGAGTGAGCAACTCCCTCAACCTAATAAGATATGACAGAGTCATTGGGAATCTTTATTTGGCTTTGGCTGGCTGAGGCGGCCGGCACTGGTGGACCAGTCCAGATAAAGTGCAATGTATACAGAGTAATTTCACTCATGATTGATCACTCATGGACATTTAAGACCTATTCCACTTTCTGCCGGGGTTGAGGGAGTGAGTGAGGGAGGTGACTTGGAATATCATTAGCTCTCGTCTCACTTTTCTTGTTCTTTGTCCTGATATCTTTTAACCCTGCAAAATAGATATACCGCCAGGCATTCTGGGAGTTCAGGGAGAGAATTTGTTTTGTGATTTAGGCCTTGAATCGGAATCCACTCGTCTGTGGAGGATCTTGTATTAGTTGTGGCTTGTTTAGCTTTAGCTGTTAGCTAGCAGATGCTGTTAGCCCATTATGCTGGCAAAAATAATCTTTATTTTTTTTATTTTTTTGACCACCATTGATGCTCATTGAACACATTTATATTCTTTCGGGTTTGTAAGCAACATGTAAATAAAAAAATGCTATTTGATGATACATTGCAGCTATAACGTACTATTAACTTTACAACATACATATTTGAAAATTGTACTAAATATTTAACTAAACAATAATATAGTATTTTATTTAATAATATTTTAAATACTGAATAAAACAAAATGTTGCCATCAAGTTGAAATTGTGTAGCTTGTTGACATTTAAACAGACTTTAACATGCAACCTTTCAGTTAATAATGAACTTGCTTACATCAGCTTATATCCATCAACTTATCAAAAAAACACTCCAATTCACTTCAGAAACCACGTCTTGTCTTTTCCATCAGCCGCTTTGGCACTCCTGATGATCTGAAGCATCTGGTAGATACGGCACACTCCATGGGCATTGCTGTTCTGCTGGATGTGGTCCACAGTCACGCCTCCAGCAACACAGAGGATGGACTCAACTACTTCGATGGGACTGACTCCTGCTTCTTTCATGGAGGCTCCAGAGGCAAACACTCACTCTGGGACAGTCGACTCTTCAATTACTCCAGGTGAGGCAGTTCTGAGACAGTGAATACAACTGTACTGTTTTGTGGTAGACTGGGTTTATGATTAGTTTATTTAATACTATCGAGAATATCTTTTTTTTTAATTTTGCATCCATTTTCTTAATCTCTTAATAGCTCTAAACAGTACTGCCCACTGAAAGCTGATTATTGTAGATGGTTGAGCAGCTTAATTCACTCAAAAATAAACATTTGCTGTTAATTTACTCTCAGGGCATTCATGATGTTGGTGTGTTTTTTTTTTTCAGTCAAACATTAAAAAGTTTACCACTACGAGAGTAAAACAATATATATAGATAAAAAACTAATTAATTAATGCACATGGATTCACTTAAATACATATAAACACATATACACATATAGTACATATAGTATATATATATATATATATATATATATATATATATATATATATATATATATATATATATATATATATATATATATATATATATATATATATATATATATATAATTGTTATAATTGAATTATCAACTAACAGGTTTGGGAAATCCTGACATAATATATAGATTTAAACACTTTATGTTGTTCATAATGTTAATAATAAAGAATATAATGTGTTTTCTTTCTCATTCTATACAAATTATCAATATGGTACAACATAACAATTTGATAAATAATATTGTCAAAAATAACCAAAAACATACTCTATTTGCATTACCTAAAATATGTAATGCTACAATGTTCAATGTTTATTATGTCATTTGTAATCAATAATAGATTACACTGTATACATAACATTAAATGTTGTATGATAGTTTAGTGAATGTGATACATATTGCTCAAATTTCCTAATCTTGTTCTATACAATTAGCTCTCATTTGTAAATATCAATCACCCCTTGAGTTTTCTTCAAGCATTAGCATGCTAATGGAGCTCTAATGGATCTTAATGGCATCTTAAGACATATAAGAGGTACTACTTTTGTTTCCTGAACCATCACAGATGTTCAGCTTTGATTCACTCTGATGCAGCACATCTTGTATGTGGTACTTCACAGCTTGCAAACAAGCTCTTTTTGGTGAATCTTCAGTCTGTGCTGTCTTACTTGCTAGCCATTTTTTTATACGCCCCATGATGCTTCGCATACATTATGAGAGTATTTTTCAGTAAACTGTAAACATTGTGTTAAAAAATAGTTACATTTTTAAAGAAAATATTACAATTTCATTATTTTCCTCAACGTTTAACCATCAAAACTAATTTTTACATTTAACATATTACTTACAGCTCAACACAAATGACAAATAACAAAAAAAAACTCTAAACAAGGGTTTTTGCAAAGATGTTATGGACCTACATTGAAAAACCACTGTACTGTAAGAAATACAAAGAGAAAATTATTTGAAAACAGATCAAGAAAACCAGATTCAGCTGTGTAGAGCAAGGTTATTTTTAAAAGTAATGCATCATAATCACATTTTACTACTTCTAAAAATATCTAAATGTGCTTAGTTGTTGTTTCAAGGAAATGTGTCCATTATGTTACATTTGTGTTCCTTTTTGCATCTGGGCTGGGCTTCCTTGTTATAAGTCGTAATAGAACAAGAGTTCAGTAACACTTTACTTAAAGGTTGTGTTTATAAGACTGTCATGAAACCATGTCAAGTTGTCATGACAGAGAGGTTGTGGTATTGATGTTTATTCCAAGTTGACACAACATCTTAATCAATGTCATTTTTGCAGTTAAAATGACATAACCAGCCAATCAGAATGCATCACTCGACTGAATGGGCGTTATCAGTGATTATCACCTGATAGATATGGGCCAGTGGGGGCCTTCTGTGCCTACTGATAGGCTCAGAAGGCTGTTATCATCAATCCACATGGTTAATCAGCTGGAGATCACATACGGCTGCGACCGGAAAATAATGAGAATTTCATTAAATTATTTATTTTTATTTATTTATGAATTATTATTAATAATTATATTATTTTTATTTAATTTTATTATTTTTTTATTATTTTATTATTTTTATTAAATTTCCCATTAATTGTATTTCATTAACACACCCCAACCCTAAACTTAACCGTCACAGTAATGTAAAAACAGATCTGGATCCGGAGTCTTCTCTATTAGTAGCTGATCAACCATGTGGATGGATGATAACAGTCTTCTAAACCTACCAGTAGGCGCAGAAGGCCTCTACTTTCCCATATCTATCAGCTGATAAACACTGATAACGCCCATTCAATCGAGTGATAATATTCAAAGCAGGTGCCATAACTGATCAAATTACAATAGCAGTTGTCATAAGCATGCATAAAATCTCCATATTCATGATGTGTGTCCAATGAACATCCCCTTCAATTAAAGTTAATGAAGAATAGTATGCAAATAAATGTTCAACACTTTTTAATAATGAATATTTTAAGAGCATTTTTATTAATTTTAAGAGGTACTGCATTGGTTTATTGTACAAGTGAGACGAGTAATACATTTTCACATTTTAGACAGGGTCTAAAGTAACATATTTACCCATTGTTTACTACAGATCTACAGTTACTCCCGATTCCACTCAACACAGGGACTAGAGAGCTGTCAGTCAGTAAATGCATAAAGTAACTTATCTTTTCAAAATAACTGTATTTTCTTCGCAATGAAATATAACTATTACATTACTTGCCACTTGAAAAAGTAATCTGATTACATTACATTTGTTATTCGACGTGCATTACACGCATGTGTAAAAAAAGCGGGATAATACCTTTACAAAATGTCTCTCGGTCTCCTCTCGGAGATGACAGGCTCTCTTTACGCCTCCTCTCAGCTCTGATCCATTAGAGGTCTCAGTGCTGCCCTCCGTTGCCCTCTTCTGTAATGGGATTTCACATCATTGTTGTTTGAATCTGAAGTCATGCCTTACCCACCAAAATGATAGTCCTGTCTGCCGGTTACCTCTGCGAATGAACATTGATTTTTGGTCATATCTTTGTTATTGATTCTGGCTGTATGCCTTTTGTTCCTTCTGTTTTCTCTTCCCGGGTCCCTGTTCGCCGCTGGCAACATTTTAATGTTTTTTTTTTTTTTTTTTACATACTGTTGCTTGGTAGAGATAGAATGGAGGATAAGTGAAATGGGTACTGGTCAGTGTTCAAGTGGCGAACATTGCTCTTTAGTCTGTGTAACAGCACAGTATTTAGCTCTGAGTTTATCTTTGTATGTTGTGTCTGTAAAAAAGCTGTGATTAGGATTTTTGTGATATTAAATTATTAAATAATTATTTTGTTAAACTGTAAGTCTAGATATACTGCTTTTAATCAAGTCAAAAATGTCTATATTTAATTAGTAACAGCTCTTTTATCTATTAAATCAGGTAAGCGAATTTTACATTCTCGTTTTGGTAAATCTATTACTTTAATTTTCATTTACAGGGTGTCTGTGGGGTCTTTAAAAGTAAAGAAATTTGTAAAATTTCTAAAACAAAATTTCAGGCCTTAAAAAGTTATAGATAGACTGAAATATTATGTTACAGGTCTTAAATCATTTTAAACAGGCTTAATTTCTTTATGTACATGTAAAGCATTGGGCCAACACCCATCCAATCACTAACAATCCATCTCGATAAAAATACCAATATGTTTCAGTTATCTATTAAATACAATATGGTTTAATTATCTTCCTTACAATAACAATTGTTTAGAATTTTAGCAGCTACCAAGTGAAGACACTGACCCGTATAGACTGGATTGCACACATTAAGTTTGTCATAGTTTTAAATTTATTTATTTTTTTAAGAGAATTGTTTTATAGAGATTTATGCTTGCAGTGTATACAACTAGTTTTTAGTTTTTACACATTTAAAATATGTGCCCAATAACTAACTTGAGTTTTTATGTGGCAATTAAAAACAAATTCTACTGGCCCATCCAGGCCATTTAAAATCCTTAGCATTTAGCCCTGTGTAAAGGCTGATTTATACTTTTGCATCAAGTGATGTAGTCATGCATTCATACTTCTGCATGCTGTTTGTGTTGCTCTGCGATAACACCTCAGAAACACTGGCAGGTTTTTATGTTCCTCTGTGTCGAGTTTCTTCACAGGTGTTTATTTATTTTTTCTGAATACTACAAGTAGCTCAAACTTGCTCATTTAGAGGCTGGAACCGATGATCAGGCAACAACTTTAATTATAAGGTAAACAAAAAACAAAAGTCTCTATCTAGAGCTCCTTCACAGGACTCGATACTTGTAAACACTCACTCCATTGGGCTTGAATCTCTCAGGACCACCCACATTCGTCATCACTACCAAGTTGACCAATCACAAAGCTTATGCTACACATTGTTGCAATGTTTGGTTACATTTTTTGAGAGGTGCGCGTCAGCCATGGTGAGGGCTACGCGACCGCATGAAGGCTCCGCCAAACCATATGCGTGAGCTTGACGCAGAAGTATAAATCAGCCTTAAGTCTGACATTTCATTCATAATGATCTTTAAAATGGTGAAAAACGTGCTAAAACCTGCAGAAACCCTGTAAATATAAAAATTGAAGTCAGAATTATTAGCCCCCCTTTTAATTTGTTTTTTCTTTTTTAAATATTTCTGAAATAATGTTTAACAGAGCAAGGAAATTCTCACAGTATGTCTGACCATATTTTTTCTTCTGAAGAAAGTCTTTTTTGCTTTATTTTGGCTATAATAAAAGCAGTTCTTAATTAAATAGTTATTAATTTTTCAAAATGTAATTTCCTGGTAGCACCATCTAACATCAAATAATAAGCCTTGGAATTAATATTAGAAAAGAAGGAGAAAAAATACCATGAAACCCTGGAAACTGCATGGCAAAAAGCATAAAAAACAAAACAAAATGCTTAAAGACAAGCTTGTTTAAACAACACATCTCTCATGCTGACCGTCCTGTCGAATTAATCTTGAAAATAACACAGATGGGTTTCAAATATTGTAATGTCGTTATACTCTACAGATTGTCATTACACAGTATATACTTAATACGTTTCAGATTGTTTATCCAGACGAACTAATCAACGGTTGCTTGAAAGAAAGTCAGAAACAACAGCTTGTCTATTCTAATCGTGCTTTTAATTAACTTGCATCGCAGCTAATTGAGAGCCCGTTTATTTACATTGTTTTGACTTTCCTCATTTATCCATCTTTGATTTTTTGAGTTTAACAATTCTGCTAAAAAGACATAACGATTTTTCATAATACTTAAATTTAATTTGATGACTTAATAACTTGTTTTTATAGCTCACCTCCCAACCTGATCCGAGTGCTTGTTTACGCAGATAATTTTGTGGACCATTTAGCGATGGAATAAAAGGACAATAGACGATACAGTTTCAAAGCTTTGTCTGGCGAATAATTTATTTATTAATTCTGTTTTATTTGTTAATCTGTTATTTTGCGGACTGTTGTTTGAGGGCTTTGATGTTGCTGTTTTTCCTCTCGGTGTTTGTTCAGCCCCAATTATTTTTGAAAGTGATGAGGGATTGGTGGAGTGGCAGTAATATATTGATTCTTCTTTAAAGTCTTTCATCTGTGGCCCTGCTGCAGTTTGTTGGCGTCTCTGTGGTGTAAATGAGCCTCATCCAGTCTTTACCTCTGTCAATTCTCTCTGACAATCTTCTCTCTCTGGCTTTCCTTTGCATCTCTTCATCATACAGAAAATCAGATGCTTGACGACGAACAGTGTTGCTAAGAAAACGTACGCTACTGAAGGTCTAAATGTAAGGGGACACGCGCATAAATGCTTAGGAAACTATTACAACAAAGCAGTCAAAGAGGCTGAAAAGATTACTGAAATAATCTATACAGTTGAAGTCAAAATTATTAACCCATCTGATTTATTAGCCACCCCTTACCCCCAATTTCTGTTAACCCTAAAGAAGATTTTTTCAACACATTTATAAACATAATAGTTTTAATAACTTACATCTAATAACTGATTTATTTCATCTTTGCCATGATGACGGTAAATAATATTTCACTACATATTTTTCAAGACACTTCTATACAGGTTAAAGAGCAATTTAAATTCTTTATTAGGGTAATTAGGCAAGTCATAACGATGGTTCGTTCTGTAGACAATCTAAAAAGTAATAACTGTGTTAACAATATTGAAAAATAGTTAAAATAGTTTTAAAAAATGAAAATAAAACAAATAAGACTTTCTCCAGAAGAAAAAAAATATTATCAGAAAAAAAATCCATTTAAAAAAGCAAATAAAAAAATTTTGTTTTAAAATTCAAACCAGAATAATGCTTCTGCAAAAATGTTACAATATTAGCAGTAACTTTTAAGATTTTTGTTTATCTTCCTTCATTTCTATTTAGATTTTGTTTTCCTCATCAGTATATGTAGGCTCACACAGAATCTGCACACACAGAATTCCGCTGATTTCCTTAGAGTTTTAGCCCATCATTCTGTTTATTTACTCGTGTAAATGTGTGTAAATTTATATTTATTCAGTTTCTAAATTAATTTCAGTAATATTATTGACTAATATGAAAGCGTTCATATAAATTATTTACAATACAGTTTGTAAAGTAATATTTTCTGTGTTTTAGTAGATATATTATACTGTATAGAAGACTTGCTTTGTTTACCAAATAAAGTGCATCTAATTGGATTTGCATTGTAAACATTAAACAAGTTTAAAAGGGTATTACCTTTTTAGTTAATTTAATAAGGTTTTAGTTATGATACTTCCAAAATCATTCTGCATTAATACACAGATTTTTAACAAAACTCTGTACAGAAATAGCAAAAAAATGTCTACAGATTCTGTCTGGCCCTATTATATGTTTTTTAATGAATGCTTATTGCATTACTTTAGTACTAAGCATCTTTTCCACTTTCGTACTAAGCTTGTAGTGATGAGGTTTGGTTTATTCTGATTTTCTCATTACCACTTGGTTTTTGTTGTGGTTTCGTCTGTTTATTATGAATATATATAGTGTAGATACTTATATAGGGTGTTGTATTAACTTTGTGTAAGTAAATAAATTATGGTAGATTGGTACCATAATATTCATTCATTCATTTTCTTGTCGGCTTAGTCCCTTTATTTATCTGGGGTTGCCACAGCAGAATGAACTGCCAACTTATCCAGCAAGTTTTTACGCAGCGGATGCCCTTCTAGCCGCAACCCATCTCTGGGAAACATCCACACATTTACACACACACACACACACACACACACACACACTCATACACTATGGACAATTTAGCCTACACAATTCACCTGTACCGCATGTCTTTGGACTGTGGGGGAAATCAGAGCACCCGGAGGAAACCCACACGAACGCAGCGAGAACATGTAAACTCCACACAGAAACGCCAACTGAGCCGAGGTTTGAACCTGCGACCCAGCGACCTTCTTGCTGTGAAGCGACAGCACTAACTACTGCGCCACTTCTTCGCCTTACCATCATTTGGTAAAACCTAATTTAGGTCACAATTCATGCTATCTATGCTATCCATGCAACTATTGGCTTATTCCTGCCTATTAATTAAATATTTACTGTTCATTAGTGGTTATGAGCTTATTCTGCATCCCTAATCTTTCCCAAAACTTAAACCCAATTTCTACATTTCTAATCATAATGAACAGCTCATTAGTAGTTTAATAAGCTAGTAGTGTTAGTTAATTGTTTGTTAATATCATGAATTGTGACCTAAACTAAAGTGTTACCCATAATTGTAATATTCGTTTTTTTAACTTTCAAATTATTATTTTTTTTAAACCAAATGTTTATTTATTATTTTTTTACAAATATTTTATTGTTTTATTTTAACAAAATAATATAAATATGACTGCAATTTTGTTCCTGGTGCTGGTTTGTGGCTGGAAGGGCATCTGCTGCGAACTGTAAAACATACGCAAGAGTAGTTGATGGTTCATTCTGCTGTGGCAACCCCTGATAAATCAGGGACTAAGCTGAAGGAAATTAAAAATGGTAGAATTACTGCTTATTTTAATTAACATTATATAACAATGTTATTTCAAGATTTCACAATTAGCTGATGATTGATAAATAAGGTGTATTTGGCATGCAGTCCCGGGAGAGAGCCCTGAGCTCAAAAGATCCTCCAGTCTGGTGGTCCCTCCCGTTTTATCAGAAGAGAGAGGAGTCTTAGTTCAGGTAGGTCTCAAGAGCTCCCATGAATTTGTTTGTTCGATTTATTCCTTTGTTTATTAGTGGGTGCACTTACGTTCATAACCCAATCTAAAAACACTTGCACTAACATACTGTGGCCAATTAAGTTATTCAGTTCACTTACACCACATGTCTTTGGGAGGAAACCAGAGTACCCAAAGGAACCCCACAGGAACACAGGGAGAACATGTAAACTCCAAACAGAAATGCCAACTAGCCCAGCTGGGAATTGAACCAGCAACCTTCTTGGGGAGGAGTTGGGCTGATTGGGCAGATTCTTTAAGACGAAGATGACTAAGGAAATCTGGTTATTTATCATGTAAATCATGTGATAGCCAATGTGGGACTAGCTGTGGTCAATCATAGCACGAGATCCTCTCAAAATTAGTTTATAAATAAACTTCACTTATAATGATATTATGATTATTATTATTACTGATCAATTATTAAATTATCATCACATTTCTTTCTATATTTAAGTCAAAAGCAGGGCTTAATTTGTGCCGGAACACTCTGAAATCTGATCGCACCTCATTTTACCGATCCTCCTCCTCCCCCATCCGCTGTTTACTTTCACTTTTTTCTGCAACTCCCTAACCCTCCCCACTTTCGTGCGCGACACCTTTCCATCTTTGGGTAACATGCCGGATCCGTTACCCCGATCTGTTGCGGGACCACACAGTTTACAAATTAAGCACTTGTCAAAAGTGATGCATCTGTGGAAGAAGATGTGAAGCATTTATTAGAAAAGTAAAAGAAAAACAAAAAAGAATTGATATACATGTAATAGATATAATATCTGCTAGTGACTTGACAATATTTTTTAACTTTATGAAAACAAATTTATTTAAATGTTACTTTTTTAAATGTTTTGGGGGTTTTTTCAATGTAAAACCGAGAGTTCTGTAGGTGTCTGTTTTGTGTAAATGAGCTGTCTCATTCAGTTTTTACTTGTGTCAGTTCTCTCTAACAATCTCCTCTTTGGCTTTTCTTCCTATCTCTTCATCATGCATGAATTCAGACGCTTGACGGTGAAGTGTCTTGTGGAAAAGTTTGCTTGTTTTGTTTTTTGAAGTGCGTCTTCAGCATGAGATTGGGTGTTTACATCTCTTGAAGGTGATTGTAAATGATAACTGTGTCGACTTCATCTCCTTCCACTTTCCTTATGGATTTGACACGGCCCATTGGAAATAGCCGGAATGATGACCCTCTCACCCTCATTTCCATTAAAATCCAATCAGAGGAGACACGGCTCACATCCACTGCTCTGGAAACGGCCGTGACGTCCTCTCATCTGATAGTCTCTGCAACCAAAACACTATACTAACAGAGTTTAGTGGAAAGCTTTCTGGTTAAGAATGATTCCGTAACGGCTTCCGATGCACTGGAATGTTATGTTGTTTTTATTATTCCATTAAAATGTATTTCATTTGTAACACGTTTAACAATATTATGAGGTTCAAGTGGTTTTTGTTGTTGTGTTGAGTGTGTGCATGTGAAATTCATGTTTTATTCACGTAATACTTTTTATCCATAACGTGTTTCTTTTGTCTTTGTAATAATGACAGTGCATAATATTTTGCTAGTTGCAAAATATTAGTGTTTAGTTTAAAGTACAATTTAAGACTTAATTGGGTTAATTAATTTAAGTAGGAAAGTTAGATTAATTAGGCAAGTCATTATTATGGCCATGCAGGCAGAATCTGCAGACATATTTTGCTATTTCTGCACAGAATTTTGTACAAAATTTCCAGATTTATGCTGATTGATCAGGAGTATCATAACTAAAAATTTAACATATGAAAAAAAAATAATGCAATTTTAAAAACTTGTATTTAATGTTTACAATGCAAATACAAGTAGATCCATATTTGGTAAACAAAGCAAGTCTCTTATACGTCTACTAAAATGCAGAAAATATTACTTTGCAAACTGTATAGTAAATACAAATCAAATGAACCTTTTCATACTTGTCACTAATGTTACTGAAATTAATTTAAAAACTGAATAAATATAAATGTTCACACATTTACACAAGTAAATAAACAGAATCAATGATGAGCTAAAAATCTGTGGATTTCTTTGCCTGCAGATTCATCTAGTCATTGGCCAAACGTGGTTTGTTCTTTAGTCAACTAATAGAGGGCAAATAACCTCTGGGCCATTAACCAAGGACCTTAGCCATTTTTACCTTTTTATGCCAGCCAGAGTAAAAAAAAATAAATAAATGCACTTTTCTTTGCTTAATATTGCTTACCAAAAACAATTTAAAAGTTTAAGTTAACAGGAACATTAATGAATACCTGTATTATTCTAATAAAAAATAATCAGTATTAAAAATACAAATGTAATGAAACGTCATTGTATTTTATCACAACAAATTTGTTAGCAGCAGATGCCCTTCCAGCCGCAACCCAGTACTGAAAAACATTCATACACACTCATTTACACTCATACACTACGGCCAATTTCATTCATTCATTTCCTTTTTGGCTTAGTCCATTTATTCTTTATTAATCTGGGGTCGCCACAGCAGAGTGAACCGCCAACTTTTTCAGCACGTTTTATGCAGCGGATGTTCTTCCAGATGTAACCCATCACTGGGAAACATCCATTCACACTCATTCACACACATACACTATGGACAATTTATCTTACCCAATTCACCTGTACCACGTCATTGGACTTTTGGGAGAAACTGGAGCACCCGGAGGAAACCCACGTGAACGCGGGGAGAACATGCAAACTCCAAACATACCCGCCAACTGACCCAGCCGAGGCTCGAACCAGCAACATTCTTGCTGTGAGACGACAGTGTTAACCACTGAGCCACCATATCACCCTTGCAAAATATGATTTTACTAAAAAAAAAATTAACTGTTATACAGCATGGGGCGTTTTCTAAACCTCTCGCTAAATTAAAACATTTAACTACATCCCCATCAACCACGGTGTTCTCTTTTGAAGCTGCACCATTGTACCCAAATAAAAGACATGAAATAATGTTAAAACAAAGCCTGGAGACTGAAAAGAGTAACCGTCCTGCAACAGATGCTTTAACACACACTTGTTTACTTCATCTCTGTCAGTGGCTCTGTGAGTCTGGCTGAACGTCAGTGTGTATCAGCAGCTGTCCTGCACTAGACTTCACTCAGTAATTAACACTGAGGCTCCAGTTGTTTGCAGTCTAATTACATGTTCGACAAGCTCTGTTTTTAATCCACAGACACTCTCGTGATGGCCGTAAAGATGAGATCTATGTCTTTTGCCGTCAGTCAAAACAGGAGTAGATTTTTCTTTTCTATTTTCATTTAATGGAAGTGATCTGAGTTTTCCTCTGAAGAATCTAACTAAGGATCTGAGAATCGTTGTAGCAAACGTATGTATGTGTTGCTTCAAGAAAGCAACCATTCATTTGTGTTGGGTTTTATTTTCATTTGTTTAGATTCTTTTATTCTTCATTTAATTATTTTATTTAATCATGTAATAATTAGTCATTTTTTCATTCATTTATTTTCTTGTCGGCTTAGTCCCTTTATTAATCCGGGGTCGCCACAGCGGAATGAACTGCCAACTTATCCAGCATGTTTTTGCGCAGCGGATGCCCTTCCAGCTACAACCCATCTCTTGGAAATATCCACACACATACTAATTCACACTCATACACTACAATTTAGCCTTCCCAAATCACCTGTACCGCATGTCTTTGGACTGGAGGGGAATCCGGAGCACCCAGAGGAAACCCACGTGAACGCAGGGAGAAAATGCAAACTCCACACAGAAACGCCAACTGACCCAGCTGAGGCTCGAAGTGACCATCTTGCTGTGAGGCAACAGCAATACCTTCTGTGCCACTGCGTCGCCCCATTAGTCATTTAAATAATAAATTTTCATTTTAATTTTATTTTATTGTTCATTAGTTAATGATTTGATTATTATTATTGATAATTATTTGTCATTTGATTATGTTTCATATTTTATTAATAGTTTCCTATAATTATTGCTTTAATATTATTTCATTTTTCCATGTTGTTATAATCTTATGTGGATTCAAGCGACATTTGTTTTTATGAGTTAGAGAATGTCTCCATGTTGTGAAGCAGTAAGTTTGCATTGCTGTTGCTTGTGGTATAATAACACTTGTTGGATTTATCCTGGTCAGACGAAGTCTGAGCATTGAATTATACACAACTAAGGTTATTGAACAAACTCTGATCCTACTTTATTATCATTACTATGTCTCCTGCTTCTGCTGCTCTCTAGCTTTCTCGGTCAACTCCTGTATTGATAGGGGACTGGTATTCAGTTGGACACTGGTTAACAGGTTTAGGTATAGGGTGGCTCCACTTGCTTGTTCTCTGGATACCCAGAAAAACAGACATTTTCTGACAGGATATAGCATCCGGGGCTAGATCTTATTTATGTGGAGTAAAGAGTGTATTATGCTCTTTTAACAAAAATGAAAAAAGGATAAACCTTTTCAATCCTTTCATGTGTGGGCAGTAGGCATCATTAGTTTGGTGCAAGTAATGCATTTCTGAATTTAAAACAAAAGTGCAAAGAACAAAAAAATAAATTAATTAAAAATAATAGTAACATCTAAGCTAATGAAACAATCATCTAAGCAAAACAAAAACATATATGCAAAGATCTAAGTACAGTAGACGGTTTGCACATTGCAGTTTGACACTGTATGTGTGTCTGTGTGTGTGCAAATGCCCAAATGGAAATAGAGCTCATTAGGTTTGATATACAAAAGGATTGGCTGTTGCATTCAGTCTGACACTGCTTTTTTAATTTCATTTTTAAGATCTGAAAGAATGCCGCAGGGCACCCTGGCGAAAAGTCTTGTATTGATGAAATTTTAATTGCCTTAATCTAATGAAGGGCCCGTGCAAATCTTGCAGCAGGCAGTCGAGCAACCGGTTTTTGAAGGAAATTAAAAATGTAAATTCCTTTTAAAACAGGCTATAGATGATATCCAGCTCATAAATGCGATTAAAAACACTACTAAATACTAAAAATTACAACTTGAAAGTAAATTAGAGCTTCAAGTTTCAAACAAAAGACTAATTTGGCAAGGTTATCGCTAAGGTTTTTGTTCTTCTGAGAATTTATGTATGAATCCAGACTCATGAAAAATATGTGGCCTGTGGTGATATTTTTGCGTGATATTACATTTCTGCTTGCACATTTTGGCAGCAGTTATTGTGAAATATCCAATGAGGGCTTCCAAAAAAGCATATGTTTTATGTTTAAAAAGCATAGATTTTATGTTCTACTGTCTTTAATGTTCTAAATATTTGAAAAGGAAACACAGGCCCTACAGTATATGTGCCATTCACATATATTTAAATTAATATGAAAAGCAAGTGCATGTTATACCCAAAACTAATATAGATTTTTTTTTAAATATGTGTGCGTGTAAAACAATATGATTTGCACAAAGAAATTATGGGGTTCTTCTCTAAACAGGGTGGAAGTTGTTTCCACCCTGTTTAGAGCATCATTATGGGCGTTTTATGTTATAACTTACGTGGTTCAAACAACGGATCTGCGACAGAGAAACTAAGAGTTTTGGGAAACACTCGTCACTACATTGTTCTTTTCCCAAACGATATATCATACTGATAGTTCAGCCATGAGTTATGTTGTTGTTTAGGAAACGCAATCCATAATGAGTTGAATATCATCATTTATCTGCATGTACATTCCGTACTGTTTATTAGATTTTTTTTTTCTTTGAACAGAAATTAATAATAACACTCAAACTTCTAAATACTTCTAAATATTCAGTACATCACATTTTTCACTAAAACTTTGCATTTCCAACTCCCAACATACTGTGGTCATTAAAATGACAACCAAATTGTGTTAAAAATGCACTATTTTTTTGGTTAGAAACTATATAAACTCTTTTTCCCCCCTTCTTCTTCTTCTTCTTTTTTTTTTTTTTACAAATCCTTCACTAAGTATTTTGAGGTCATAACATAGTTTACATGGAACCATATGAATAAAAAATTATTAAAGATCTACCCCATAATCAAAATGCCAAACAACTGGAATTATCTTGCCTCTAATTTTTATTTTAGCACAAAACTCCACCAAAGTGTATTCTGTAGGTATATTCTGCTAAAGTGTTGCTGGCATTTTTTCCCTTGGGATGTATTTATTTAAAATAATTTTCATTTATAGATTACTATTTCTGTTTTACTATTATTAACATGAATGCAATGGCACAACTAGAGCTTATTAGACAACAACAAATGCATCTACTTTCTCACAAATAAATCCATACACTTCGACCTGACATTCAACTCTTGAAAGGTGTGTCCATGCATCTTTACCTATAATCATGTCTGTTTAAACACATGAAACATGTAGTAACCATTTAACTCCAAATAAAAAAAGTTATAAGTTATATGTTGATTTTTAAATGTTTAAGTTCGCCCTAAGTTTGCTTTAAGTTTGATCATTTAAGTCTCTGGCCGAGACTTGTACTGTAATGATGCTGTAGATGTCATGTTAAGTGCTTCAGTAATTCCAAAGAAACAAAGACAAGGAGACTACGGTCTCATATTGGTTGTGAAAGAAAGATAAGCAGTGCCAGTAAATCAAACAAAAACACTCACCGGCCCCATTAAAAGTTTAGCTACGAAGTCAGAAACAGCTGAGTGAGCTTAGCAGGACTCATGAACCCAAAGAAACTGAGCAGACTTATAGTGGTCCGCATGAGCCCCGGGGGGGCAGGCTTCTGCAGGAGAGTTAGCTAACAAAAGCACATTAGTTCAAACAGTGCACTTGGCAGTGAATTTATGTTTCACTTACGGTCTGGAATGGCTCAAAAAGTATCGTTGCATCTACTGAGAACAGAATATCAATTTTGTGCTTACAAGAGATGAAGAGTTTAAACTACTCAACAGTATTTGAATGAGCGGGTCTATTTTAAGTACAAATGTTTCAATAGGGTCTGTTTATAACAGTTGTTATTATTATGATTTTTGATCCTCGTGTGATCTCAGGATGGGTTAGTTGATCACAGATGAACAGTTTAAAAAAATATTTTTTTATTAGAGATTTCAATATTTTTTATGGAATGGATGAGCCATGTGAATAAAGGTAAACGAACACCTACATATGTGCAATCTTTTATTATTGGTTTTATTATTTATGTTTTATAATTATTATCATTGGCATTAATACTTAATACTATGACTAGTAATTAACTATAATATAAAGTATTATATTATATTATATTATATTATATTATATTATATTATATTATATTATATTATATTATATTATATTCATCGACATAATAAGATTACATCCTTTTCACATTTCTGGGGTTCTCAATAGCTGAAGTCATCATAGTTGGTTAAATTTAGAGAGCATTGAATGGGAGAGCACAATGAATATATATACATAAGAAAAACTCCATAATGGCATTATCAAGACTTTCAAAAAAAAAAAAAAAATGTGTGAGATTGATGATGGCAGCCAAAGAAGAATAACGGCTTTAAAACGGTTAAAAAAAAAAATTAAACATTAAAAACTTTCAAGAATTTAAGATTATGATGACCATTAAATGTGTCATAACAGTTTTGTGAAAAGGGTCCATGATAATATTAAGGTTTTAATTGTTGACATATCTAATACAAATGCAATTTATGGTGTCAGAATTGTCATACACAGTGTTGAGGGTAACGCATTACCAGTAAGGCAAGTTACATAATAATATACCTTTTCTAAATAACAAGTAAAGTAACGCATTACTTTTAAATAATAATAATAATTTTTGAGTTACTTTTTTGAAAACTTTTTAGTTTAATTATTTGTCTTTTTTTTGTTTTAAATTGCTGAATTACTTAGTCGCAATAATCACGCAGTCAATGAGAGAATGTTATTATTTTGAAGGCATCGCATAAAAGGAAAAGGGGTTTGTCTAAAGGGACAGTGATTTTACTTAAGAAAAATACTACAAAAGTTGGATAAATGGTTAAATGTTCAATAACCTGTATATATGGCATGTATAGATCTGGGGTCATTAAGTTCTTGGAAAACAATATCCTAAAAAAAAAAAAATTGATGTTTTTTTTAAAATGGAAATGTAGGTGTAGGTTACATAGTTTGTTGTTAATTGTTGAGCTCCTCTTTTTTTAAGTTCTGTAAGAGATCAAACCTCAGCCACGTAATAAAAGTAATGCAAAAGTAACTCAAAAGCAACGTAACGCATTACTTACCACAAAAAGTAACTAAGTAATACAACTAGCTACTTTTTTAGGTAGTAACTCAATATTGTAATGGATTACTTTCTAAAGTAACTTATCACTGTATCACTTTCTGTCAGCATACAGTTTTTGATAATTGTTTTAAAAAACTAGTTTCTAATAATACAAATATATCATTATTACTATTCTTATTATTACTAAAAATAATAATTTAATTTTTATTAATAATAGTAGCAGTATAGTAGTAGTAGAAGTAGTAGTAAAATTAAATAAATAAATATATAACATAAAGAGTGATGATGAATTTTGCTGTTGCTTATTAGTAATGAAAGCCATAAATGAATCCACCCCTGCGAGATTTAAACCTGCAAACTTTCAGTTTCTTGCCCAGCCCTTTAAATGCTAAGTTACACCACCACTGGGTCCATCTGTTATTACACAGCAGGGAAAGTGCTGTTCAGCCCCAGTGAGATGAACTAGATGACTTGTAATCATTCATCTCTCAGCTGAGTAAACACTATGGTGGGAGGACAGATTCTCAGCTTTAATCCTGGTTTAAATCTTCCCCGGCCTTGCTGCATTTACACCCTCACTCAGCAGACCAAACCGAATTTCAAAAGTGGATATATTCAAGTGGATATATTTCAAGTGCTAATGTTCTCGATTTGAATCCAAAAGTGCCATCTTAAAATAGTTTTTCCTGTGGCTCAAGTATTTCAAGTATGGACTGTGTTTGAGCATATGTGTGCGCTTGTGTATTTGCATTTGTGTGTTGTCTCTAATTTGCTCTAGTGGGTTTGTGCTTATTTATGAAATCTAATTGGGAGCTATTTTGATGTTGTAGAGTTCAAACCATTAGACATGCTGTTGCAGTCCTGCACATCTCACTTAACTGGTTATAATTGAATCCCATAGGGTCCGCCTGTGAAGTGTTGTTTTGGGGCCGGAGAGACTGGTGGGGGGTTGGAGGAAGATTTTGGAAGACAGCTCATGAGATCCGTTAGACTCACGCAGTGTGGGCTTTCTCTGTTCTGTTGTCTGCTAACACACTGCCCATCAAAGGAGCTTTTAATAAAGCTGAGATCCACTGCAAGGTCTGCGCTTTCTACTGAGAAAGCTGTTTGTGTGTTCGCTTTCAGATTCAGTCAAGTCCTTCAGTCAGCTCGAGTGCTGCGAGAGCTTTTAATACTTTCTATAAATCTAGAACCCGGCTTCACCCGGCTTCACAAATGATGTTTGATGCTAATGCGCTAACAAGCTAACTAGGAATGTAAACACCTCTAACTACGTAAGTCAGTCACATAGCTACATGTTAATTATGTTAGCATGTTGTTAAGCTAATGATTTGACACTTGAACCACAAGTGTAAAATATATTGTACAATGCCACACAAACCCTGCTGTTCCTGAAGTGTTGTAAGAGCTTTTTATACAATAGGACTTTCCCTGAATGTGGAACTCACATCAGCTAATGATGTATGATGCTAACCTCTAAGCTTAGAAGAATATTACATCCTCAGGTGAAATGCTTGTTAGCATAATGTATCTGTGTCTGTTTTTGTTGTGTAATATTCCATTCTATGTGTGTAAGCCTTTTTAGCGCTTCTGAAAATAATTTGTTTATTTATTAGAATTTATTTACATTTGTTTTCAATTCCAAATTCAATCTGAATCCAATTTTAAGTGACCGTCTATTTTTTAAGGGACCGTCTATTTCTAATTAGAAATGGGTCACATTTTTCATTCATGAATCAATTTAGTGTTTTGACTTATATCTGATCTCATACTCTTCAGTTATACGTTTACATGTTTCTCATGGACAGGATCTCAACATTCTGAAGTTAAACTAGTCTGGTTGCCTCCTGCTCACTGGTACTAAAAGTGTAGTTAATTTAGTCATTACCATACAACTTGCTAAATCAGCGATAACCAGTACTCAAATAGTCTCCAAGCTAAAGTGCCGACTGCTCCAAACAGTCTCGTGCAATTTGTTTGAATATCATGTACACAGATCAAGGTAGCACCAGCCTCGATGTAATCTACTGATATAAAAGATTTCAAGAGAATTCAGAATGTATCAAAACTTTACACTTTATTTTTCAGATCAAAGTATATCATGCCAATTACAAAATCAAAGAGTAAAAGCCAATTCAGAAGTAAATGTACAATATCAATTACTCAAACATAATTCTAAATTATACATAGTGTTAAGCTTGAGAGCCCTACGGGCCTGTCTGGTTACAGACTTGTGATCCAGAGACATTTCGTCCTTCTCTTAAAATACCCTATAATAGCAATGAGTGGATATTTTGTCAAAGTTAACCAGTGACTTAAAAATGTACTTATCTGTTGGGATTTAATCAAAATTTAATAAAGATAGTGATCAAAACCTCGTTATCAATACCACATGTGTCAAATCCATTTCCTGGAGGGCCGCACCTCTTTCGCTTTAACCCTAATTAAACACACCTGATGAAACTAATAGATTCCTTTAGGCTTGTTTAAAAACAGCATGTAAGTGTGTTGAAGCATGATTGGAACTAAACTGTGCAGATCTGTGGCCCTCCTGGAACTGGATTTGACACGCGCCATAGGGGAAGGAAAGTTCAAGAAAGAGGGCAAAGTCTATCCTTGGCCTTTTTCTTCAGATTTCAAAGTTTTTGTTGTTTTATTACAGGGCTCAAGTCTGAATAAAATACCTTGCTATAGTTTTTTTAAAGTACTTTTTGTTGGGTGTACATTTATGTATGTAAACGATATTAGCAAGGTGCCAAGTTAGCAGTACAGTAAGAAACCCTGTAACAAACAACACAGTAACAAAACCTGTGGCCATAAGTTGACTATGAGAGTGAGAGCTATATACATACAGTGATTTTTTTTTTAAACTAAGGATTTCACTACATCTTTAAAAAACCTCAGCAAATAATGTATGCTAATGAGCAGGTGAATCTGCAACTGAAATGCAACAATATGTCTGTGATTGTGTATGGTGAAACACATTTTGTTGTAAGCTTTTTATACTACTGCTTCCACAACATTTGGAACCAGCCTAAGCAAATGATGTATAAAGCTAAAGCTTTAACTAGCATATTATTATGTATGCTAAAAAATCACAGGCAAAAAGCTTGCTGTTAGTATTATTTTGTTGAAGTACTTTTTATTGGGGGAAACTAACTCTGTTAGTCAGTCATGTACATACTAATGATATCAGCATGTCGCTAAGCTAACGGCTTGACACTTTAACAAACGTAAAACATACCCTACATAAACCCTGCTGGTCTTAGTTGACTGAAGTGCTGTGAAAGCTTTTTATTCTAGGGCTTTCACTGCATCTGCAAAAGGCCTCAGCAAATGATGTACGATGCTAATGCACTAATTAACTTAATAAGAATGCAAAAATCCACAGGTAAAAAGCTTGTTAGCGTTCAGTAAGTAAGTGTGTAGAATGTTGTTTTGTTGTACTTTTTGTTGAGGATGAAAAGTAACAAATAATGTTGCTATCATATTGATAAGCTAAGGACTTGACATAGTAGCACACCTTAACACTGCAAAGTTGACTGAAGTGCAGTGGGGTCTTTTTATACTAAGCGTTTTCTCAACAAATGTTTGCAACACAAAACATCTCCTCAAAAGCCTTTTTTTGTTTGATTTACTGTAATTAGATTTTTGACTGTTGTAGGCTATAAAGTAGGGCTAAACAATATATTGTTTGAGCATCGATATCACAATGTATGTATCTGCAATAGTCACATTTTATGATTACATTATTTATTAAATATTTAAAGATTCAAAAAAAAATTTTTTTTTAATTGTTTATACAATGGCGACCATGCTACTTTACATTTGACTGTTCAATTGCTGTACTTGAACACTGTTAACACTGACTCCCCAGAACATCATAGAGCACTGTTTATTTAATTATTTATTTGTTTATTTATTTTTGCTTGTAATTTATCATAATTGATGCACTGCATAAACAAAGAGTGGATCATCCCCAGTTGACCTAAATGAACTAAATCTTTTTAAATATAATTATTCAAATAATCGGGTGAAATAATATTCCTATCGAAATTATATTATATCACTGTAAAACAAAATATTGCAATGTCAAATTTTTCCAATATCATGTGGCCCTACTATGAAGTAAATAAAATCATTCAAGCGTAATTAAATGAAACTGTAATGTGGTCTTAACTGGAACTATTGCACTGTGAGTTTCCCTGAAAATTATTGCACTTGAATGGTTACAGCCAGTCCGAATTAAGCATTCAACAAACCCAGAGTAAACACAGCATAAGCTCATTCTGAAAACGTAGCCCTATATACATTTCTGGAGATTGTGAATTATTTAGCCAGAAGTACGTGTGGCTGCATTAAATTTTTTTAATAAACGCTACGGGGCAGTATGACGCCGTTTCTTTTTTGCGCTTATCAGCTTACCGCTTACCTCCGTATGGACGGCTTTCGGTTAGTTTGTCCTGTTAGTATTACAAATCGAGATCAGATTTATGCAATACGAGCATGCAAATCTTTTTGCTTGCGCACTGATTTCCTCTGCTCTTGCACAAAACTCGTGTAGTGAGTATGTCTCCAACATTTATTAGATTTGCTAGAAATATTTAGAAATGTCTCTAATAGACCTACAGAGTGGCATTAATACATCCTGAAGTAAAGTGAAATGGCTATAAACTCCAGCAAGATAAAGTCATTGTATGTAGAACCACAGACCTTTATCTATATATAAAATAAAATTATGGAAACATCCTGTGTTCATCCTAACTGAAAGCTACGTCGTGTTTGCTGCCCTCACGCAATACGCACCTATCAGTCAGTCAGTCAGTCAGTCAGTCTGTCAGCATGTCACCTTAAAGGGTTAAACAAATAACACATACCACTACTACAATTACAGAAAGGTTCGCTATGTTATAATTCATTTACCTTTTAAAACGCTTTGGAGCAATTATAACCCGCTATTAAAAACAACAACAACAACAACGACTAAACGTTTTGAATGAGAAGCTGGAATTTAGCCGTGGCAGGATGCATTTTTTGGTCGCCATGGAAGATTGAATGTAGCGGAAACCATGGTGTTGATTCAACTCATTTTAAGTAAGTAGTTTGCACAAGCAGCAAAACAAAATTTTGTGTGTAATATAAATTAAACTTAGCAAAACCATTGTTTGTCATGTTCAGTAATCACACAATACACAAAGCTTTACCTCGTTCACATGTTTTGTGTGCTTAAATGTAAATGACATTCAACTCAGCTTTAGGCTACAGATGTCACCAATAGGCAGCTCTCTAAGATTTGGAACGGAGCCTCTGAGTCACTCTTCTCCGGAGCTGATTGATTCTCTGAGATGGCAGAAGGTGTTAGCAGTATGACAGAGCAGTCCCGGCTGTGAGCTGAGACTCCGTAGGTGCTCATCGACTCTGCTCTTCCCCACAGGGGCTTCACTTATCACACCGAGGGCTTTTACTCAATGTCTTCAACACCCAGGGAGCCTCGCAGGAGGGAAGCGCTGACTCTGTCACCCACTCGTTCTCCACATAGTGCTGCAAACCTCCACTTAGAGAGACAGACCTTATCTCTCATCAAGGGCGGCGTGCCAGGGTTTTGTCTTTAATCAATTATTGATGTGAGAAATAAAGCCGTATTTGGGAGGTACTTTGTACTCTAACAGGTGAACAGATTGCCTTGTCTGACAGGGCTTGTGTTTCCAGTCAGGCTGAAAATTGAACTTTTAAAGGGGGAGAGAGAGATGTAGAACAAGAGACCACCGAGATGCCTAAGCTTTACACGGAAGCTGAGAGGAGATTCACTTCTTTTGCTTTGTCTGTGTCTTTTTCACTCTTCTTCTTTTACCCGATTGGAACTTGTGTTTTTCTTGCTTCTTTTGATGGTAATCAGGATGATTGACGAAAACAACTGTCTGGTTATTCTCTGTCCAGTTATTCCAATTTGATTCTTGTTCTTTCTGCATATGTGCAATGGCTCTTGTCGCTTTAAACTGTCATTTTTTACACTTCTGATCTTCTCAGATGCTAAAAGCACTTTTAGTTTGTAACACTAGTAACACGTCTCTGGATTTCTCTTATTACTTTGTACTTACATGTTTTGATGCACAGTATGTTCATGAATCATTCATTCATTCATTTTCGACATAGTGCCTTTATTAAATAATGAACCCTTTATAGTAAAGCAAAATATAATTTCAAATGATTTATGAAGGGCGTCACGGTGGCACAGTGGGTAGCACGATCACCTTACAGCAAGAAATTTGCTGGTTTGAGCCCCAGCTGGGTCAGTTGGCATTTCTGTGTGGTAGTGATGCGCAGATAGCTGTTATATTCGCAGGCGCTGCGGATAATCCGCGGGACTGGCGGGTCGTGTAATAAAAAAATACATTATGATTATTTGCGGGTAGATGTAGCAAGACATGACAGTGGACCAGTGAAAAAGCAGAGAGTGGGCTTTGCAGAATGGAAGATGAGACGCCCAAAATAATGAATGGGAAGATAAGACGCCCTAAGATAATGAGACGCCCAAAACAATGCAAGAGTAGCCTATTCAAAAGTTTTTCTGTTCAAAGTTTCAGTTAGAGGAGTCATCAGAGGAAAATCTGCTATTGTTCTGGGAGAAACAAGATCACTTATTTCCACGACTGCATTGCTTTGCGAGGAGAATGTTGTTCATTCCTACAACAAGCGGTGCGAGTGAACGCTCATTCTGTGCAGCTGAGCGCTTTTTGGAGGCGAGGTGCAATCGCCCAAATTCAGGCACAGTAGATGCTTTTCTGTTTTTGCACAGTGTGAAGAAAAAGGAAGAGTAAACATAAGCAAACATTTTGTTATCTGTAAAAGCTAAAATGATTTTTTTTTACTTTCTGTATCTATTTGAAAATGAAGAAAATGTTGTCTATTTAAAAACATTTACGATTAACATTATTTTACTATCATAGATGTGCGGATTATAGCTCATTTATTGTCCCCCCCTACTGTTAAATCAGATTTACGCCCATGCCTACACTGAAAAGCAGCATGGCATCACTTCACTTCAGACACAGATGTGAGCCACATTTACAATATTTTTATTCAGATTTATTTATTTATTTGGCAATTTTTAATAGATTGTATGTAAACAAAAAAAAAAAAAAAAGATTGCACTTACTAATTAAAGTTTAAAAACTTTTATTACATTGCAAGCTTTAGATCAGGATATTTTCAAATATGTCTGTTCATTACAATGTACAATGGGTTCAAGATCTGTTACTGAAAATAAATCTACATTAATGTTGATTAAACTTCTTTATATATATATATATATATATATATATATAAATATATTATATATTATATATTTTATATATAAGTATATAAGTATATATAAGTAACTTATTTACAAGTATATAACTTATATATAATTTCAAAACTAATAATAATAATAATAATAATAATAATAATAATTATTATTATTATTATTATTATTATTATTATTATTATTTTGAATGTTTTCATTTAGCTTAATATGTTTCAGTTACAGGGATAGTTCACCCAAAAATTTAAATTCTGCCATCATTTACTTACCCTTCACTTGTTAAAGCCTCTTTGGGTTTCTTCATTCTGTTACGCCCCGTGTGGTTCAGAGGATGAAAAAAGCTAAACCTAGTTTTGAGAACCCAATTTTTTTTTTTTTTAATTCCCCTGAGATGTTAGCTGCTATGGATTGACACAGACATGTAAAGAAGTGGCAAAAAGGGGTTAGATTTATTTACAATAAAAATAAGAAAGAAAAAAAAAAGAATCTTTAATCACCCAAAGTATATTTACAAATGTGTACAATAAATGCAAAATAGGCAAACACATCTCCTGAAACAAACCTGATAGAGTGAAGGAAAATAAGCGGTGCCAAATCCAAGAAAAAAAACAAACAAATTAAACACCAGCTAACTAAACCCTCCCCACCTCTAAATAACTAATGAGAAATGTAAAAATAAAAAAAAAAACATCTTCAGCGTCACATGCCCCTAATATGCACTCGCTGGAAAGAAAAAGGTAGCACCCGTTTCTAACCTAATGGATAAACAGAGAATCAACAACGTGTGTGTAAAATGTAAGTCACGTGATGTACTACATTTTCACTTCTCCTTTAGTAGATTTAAGCAGATTTTGGGACGATCTGAATGGATGTACAACTCAAAAAAAAAAAAAAAAAACTGAAGCGAACCAGAGAACAGGACATGCACACAAATGTCACACAGGAAGACAGAGCAGTGAGAAGAGACAAGAATCCCTCCAGTCTGGTCCAAATTGTCACTGGAGCACTTAAAGGGTCACGAAGCACCAAAACACATTTTTTGAGCTGTTGACAGTTGTATATGTGTCCCACACTGCTTAAAAAACTTGGACACATGTATTTCACTAAAAAGTGAAAATTGGTTGTTTTTGCGTTATTTCAAGCAAATTCGTACTTCTAGTTTGAAACAATTTTTAAAGCTGCGTCACGGCCATGAGATCAGCGTGCGCTATTATGTATGCGGTGCAACTTTATTAATATGGATGATAGCTTCCAAGACTGTATTTACCAATTACAGTGTTCAGACGGCTAAGAGACTCTGCGTTGTGTTGCCAAGCAGGAGAACATGAATTGTTTGGAAATACAGGTTGTCAGTGTTGCGTTTATAATTTACTGCAGTGAAGGTTTTGTTTTCATTTTCCCTCTATGAGAGCGCAGCTGGACTCACATGTGGAGAACAGTGCACGCGACGTGCCATGAAAATACTTGTCTAAGGAACATTGTTTTCCTGAGAGTTTTTTTCATCTGGAAATGGTAAAATTCAGATTTGCCGCTCGTCTTTTAATAAAGATGTTGATCCAGTTTATGTTTATTGTCCTGTCTCTACAGATGTGGTAAGTGAGTGACTAGTGGTCTTTATTTCTTTATTCAGAGGCAAAGTTAGTTTGTATCGTCAGCAGTACTTTTTCAGTGTTTAAAGATGGACCTTAGTCAAATGATTTCTAAGTTAATAAAGTTTACCATACATTAATATTACTACAAAATTATAGATTGAAAAATCTGCTGTAAATGCTGCTCTCCCGAGTGTAAACGCGTACAGGCCCGGATTGGCTAATCGGGAGGACCGGGAGAATTCCCGGTGGGCCGGTCCGTTTTTTGGCCGTGAGGGCCGGTGCCTCTAGCTCCAGAATCTGTTGCCCTCAGCAGTCACACTTTTTAAATTTATTTATTTATTTATTTACTTGACCACAGCCTTTTTATTCATTATTTTAGCTGTTGTGGTCCAGCAGGTAGCACGTTAGGTTACGGCACCGCGGACCTGGGTTCGATCCTTGTTAGAGTAAATACTTGTTTTCATTTTTATTGTTAAGACAAGTAATACTGTTAGGGTTGTTGAACATTTGAATTTCTAAAGAGCTGTTTTCTCAAAAAAAGACGTGATAGTGTCATTAGGAACTGATTTGGAAATGACCTTATTTTAATATAGTCAGTCGTGAACTGAGGTGGGCGGGTCTGAGGCTTGAAACTCCAGGGCTGAAAAGGTGTCCCACTCCGGCCCTGAACGTGTAAGTACCACAACCAAACTTACCATCGTGGAGGATTTTTGCTGCATTTTGTGACAGGAATAACACATACGGCTTTCTGATGCTACCTGCCGTGTGCATCTAAATTACAGAGAAATGCGGAGGGTTTTTTTTTCTCTCATTCGCCGTGCGGTAACAAACATTGCATAAAAGATACACGGTTCCAGCAATTCCTCGAATCAAATATCTTGTTTGTCACAAGTGGCATGAATAAAATTCCTGAATGAAAGAGCCAAACTGCAGTTAAAGTCAACTATTTAATAATTTGTTAAATAATTTGATTACTAGGGTCCATGTAAACAGAGTCACTGTCTTTCCCCTCTGCGTCTGTGTTTGTTTTGCCTGCATGAAAATCAGCGCGTGCCCAAACTGACACTCCCATTTTTATGCAAATCTTTACGCACCATGCCTTTTTCCCTCTTCAGACACTCCCCTTAAACAGAGTTGGCCACGCCCACTTTCCTGACTTTTTCCAAAGTAGAGGTGTGAAAACACCTTGCTGAAACAGGGGGGGGTTTATGGTCCTTTAAATGACTCCAATCCTCTTTCACTCATGAAAACTCCACGAGCCAATCGGAACAACTAGATTGTAGAAGAATAGCATACAGCAAATAAAAACTGGATGGGGAGGAGGGAACAACAGAGCAACACCCCCAGGCATGTAACACCGTTAAACTCAAAAGAAGACATTTTGAGAAATGCTAGCTGGCCCCCATTGACATCCATATTATTTGAGCAGATGCCAGTAACCATCATTTTTCAAAAGATCTACTTTTGTGTTCAACATAAGAAAGAAGCTCATGAATGTTCAAACCCACATGAGGGAGAGTAAATTATGAAGTCATTTTTATTTTTATGTGAGCTATCTCTTAAAGATAAGAGATTCTTCAGCTAATAAAACAGCTTTTAGATATTAGTGGCAATAATAAAGCAGTCATTTGATTATAAAAAAAGAGGAAGTGTTTATTTTTTATTATTATTATTATTTTACAGTCGCTCTAATTCGTTCTTCAGCTTGTGTGAGATGTTTGACAGTTTTCAAGTGTTTGTCCATGTGGACATGTGTTTGTGTCTTTAATCCTTTCCCTTTTTCAACTATCCTGTTTTCTCTCCCCTTTGTTAGTGGCACGTTGAAGTGTTACATTGTTGTCTAGTTGCTGATTGGCCGCTCTCTGAGCTGACAGTCGGATTAATTGAGCCTCTCCACTGAGTCCTATCAAATCTCAGAGCCAACATTGACACCAAAACAATCAACGACGGCTCGCAGCCCTGCCTGAGATCCACAACTAATTAAAGAGATTGTATGGTTTACTCTTAGAGAGCTGCCTAATGCTCCACAGGTCATCATAACACAGCATGCGGGATATCAAAGCTCAGAGTAACACCCCTGAGGATTTGCTTCTTTTTTATGATTTCGGAAGCAGGTTTGCTTTCTTATGTCGTGAGTAGCACTTTATAATTAATTTGATTGGTTTCCGTTCAGCTTAATTTGATTCAGTTCAATTAAGGGAAATTAAAAAGTGCTCTATTAAAATAATTACAGAGTTTCCAATTCGAAAAAGCTTTTAGACCACTCAAAACTGAACAGATATCAGCTAAAACGACATCAGTGCTGGTCTTTATTGGTAATTTTTTAAAAGATCTAATTAGAATTGGTAATTTTATTTATTTCGGTCATTGATCCTGTTTAAATGAAGGTAATCAAATCTCAAACTAAAGCTCAAGGTGACTTATGAAGATGCACTTTTTGCATTTTTTTTGTGATTTATATACTGTGATTTGATGCATCTTTATACCATTTTCCAGTTATTGGTCATAACATGAAAATGTTTCTTTGCCTGTCTGTATTTTTTTTTTTTTTTGTTTCTGTCCATCAAATTATAAATACAATTTAAAGCATGACACAGAGGATCCGAGCAAATAAAAAATAAATGCTGAAATTATTTGAGGGGCTGAAAAATCATAAACTTTGCATGATTAAAGACTTTAATATTACTGTGGTTTACTTTGGTCATCGGGTAAAATTTCTCAACATTTTAACATACAGTTCTGTGGGCTGCCATAGACTTCCAGATTGACATAAGATACAGCATGTCTACGCACCTTGAGTGATTGGCCTCTAATTAAAAATGGAGAAATAATCAAATGACAATCTTGGCAATAATTCAATAGATTGTCAAACAAAAAAAAACATAATTTGTGGCTACTTAAAACACACGTCTTTCCTTGCATTTCCTTGAAAAATAAATATATTGTAATATATACCATTACGATGATATGAAAGTTTGTTCATACCACCCACCCTTACATCTCAGTGAACAAAACATCTACAAAGAGCTTGAGCAGAGACGAATAAACAGGGAAAAACAGGTCAGAAGGGCGAGAGATCAATGCACAGGAAGATGAAATGTAGAGAAGTCAGAGCATCTCGTATTCCCTCGTGCCCTTGTGCTGAGTTTCAGAAAATCAGAGCCGTGTATGAAAGCGTCTCTAGACCTTTCACCCCGGCCCTCATTTGCAATTTGCAATTAAAGTTGTGGTGCTATTTCAAGCCTTCAGGTCTGACCCGGGGCTTGTGTGTGTGACTCATAGAAAAGTGCTGAATTATTGTGTCACCATTATGCCCTGGTCAATAATCTGGTGTAATGGGTGTGAGACTCAGCACACTGTGACTCTATGGCCCTTTGTTAAACAATTTGCATTAGAATTTTGTGATGTAAGATTTTCTTGGAGACAACTTATAACAACAGAAACAGCTTGTATAGCATACAGCAGGGGTGTCCTGCCATTATCCTGCAAAGTTTAGTTCCAACCCCAATTAACACCGCTAGCTAATCAAGCCCTTTCTAGGCTTTCAAGAACCATCCTTGCAGGTGTGTTGAGGCAAGTTGGAGCTAAAATCTGCAGGACACCGTCCCTCCAGGTCTGAATTCTGACACCCCTGCCATACAGGAAGGAGAAACCTTGTTAGCACAATGATTTCTGAAGGATCACATGACACTAAAGAGATGTGGTGGTATGACTGAGACACTACTGCAGTAGTTTTTATTAACATTTTGAAATAGTTTTTGTTTCTTTTTTAGAACATTGAAATTTCCTTATTTGATTTAAACATTTTTCACATTTATTACACGAATAAATTATTATTTTAATAACTAATGTATTAATTATGCAAGAAAAAAACACCTATTTAAATATTGTACTGTTAATGTGAATGCAAGTAAAACTGCCACTGCCATTTTTTTTTTATTTTTCTTTGATTTATTTGTTGGCTACTTGGGATATTGGGCATATCAATATTAATAAATGTTTTTTATGTCTATGATTGTAAAAATATTTATGCAGAAAAAGTTTGTGTTTATGCACATTTTTTATTGTATTTTTTTTTTTACTTAAACTATTATAATTTTATGGTATCTTTAATTAAATAAATGAAAAAACAGCCTTAATTAAAAAAAAGGAATTTCCAAAAACATTTTTTTTTTTGCAAATGTATTTCATTTTAAATAATTATGTGGACTTAATGGCCGCAAGCTATACAGAATATTAAGGAAACACTTTTTGCCCCTCACCCTGTAATACTTTTTTTTTTCGGCTTCTTTAGCAAGACGAAATGTTTCTCATTTTTGTTAGATTTAAACTGAAATAACTAAGTAAAAAAAAAAAAAAAACAATAATACAATTACATAGACATATTTTAATATTACAAATAATTTAAATGGAAAATATATTTAAAAAATAAATAAATGTAATAAATAAATAAATAAAAATATTTTATTTTGGCTAGAATAAAAGCAGTTTTAAATTTTTTACAAAATTATTAGCCCCTTTAAGCTACATTTTTCTCAATAATCTACAGAACAAACCACTGTTATACAATAACCTAATTTCCATAACCTGCCTAGTTAACTTAATTAACCTAGTTAAGCCTTTAAATGTCACTTCAAGCTGTATAGAAGTGTCTTAAAAAATATCTAGTCAAATATTATTTACAGTCATCATGGTAAAGATAAAATAAATCAGTTAATATAAATGAGTTATTAAAACTATTATGTTTAGAAATGTGTTGGAAAAAAATAATACAAAATATATATATATATATATATATATATATATATATATATATATATATATATATATATATATATATATATATATATATATATATATATATATTTATATATATAATACAAAAAAATGGCACAAGAACTTTGCTTTAATTACATTTAAAAGTTTAATAACATGGGTGGCAAGGTGGCTCAATCAATAGCACTGTCACCTCACAGCAAGAAATCGCTGCTTCGAGTTCAGGCTGGGCCGGGTGGCATTTCAGTGTGGAGTTAGCATGTTTTCCCCGTGTTCATGTGGGTTTCTCCCAGGTGCTCTGGTTTCCTCCCCACAGTCTAAAAATGTCTAAAAAGTGAATTGAATTAACTAAATTGGCCGTAGTCTATGAGTGGGAATGTGAAAATTTATGGGTGTTTCCCAGTACTCAGTTGTGAAAGGGCGTTTGCTGCATAAAACATATGCTGGATTTAATTTTTACAATTTTAAATACATTTTATTTTATTTTATGAGTTCATTCATTCGTTCATTTATTTTCCTTTTGGCTTACTAATCGCAGGTCGCCACAGCGGAATGAACCGCAAATTTATCCGGCATGTGTTTTATGCAGCAGATGCCCTTCCAGCCACAACCCTGCACTGGGAAACTTAATTTAGTTTAATTTTCTTTAATTTTATTTTATTGTATTTTATTTTATTTTATTTTATTGTATTTTGTTTTATTTTATTTTATTTTATTTTATTTTATTTTATTTTATTTTATTTTATTTTATTTAACTTTATTTTATTTAACTTTATTAAATTAAATTTTATTTTATTTTAATATGTTGGCCATTTGGCCTATTGGGCATTTAAATAATAATAAATGTTTATATGTTTATGATTGTGAAATATTTGTGCAGTTTGTAATTGTACTGTATAATGAGAGAAAAGTTTGTGTTAATCCGTATTTGTAATTAAATTTTTAATTTTTTTTTTTTTTGGATAAACATTATTTAATTTTGTTTAGATAGAGGTTAGGGGTGGGAATATCATATGTTTAAATTTCTCCGTAAAATTACTTTGTTACATCTGCAAAGGTTTAATAAACAGATTAAAAAAATTCAAAGATATGCTGGAATGGTTGGCGGTTCATTGTGGTGTGTCAATCCCTAAAATAAAACTAGCTGAATGAAAATGAATGAATGAAGTAGTTTGTTAAAAGACTGAAGTCATTTTCAAATCACTATTATAATTTCTTGTGGTATCTTTAATTAAATAAATGAAAAAAGCCTTAATTAAAACCTTTTTTTTTTTTTGAAAATGTATTTCATTTTAAATAATTGTGTGAAGTTATTGGCCACAAGCTACAGAATATTAAGGAAACTGCTGCATTTTACTTTTTTCCTCCTCACCCTATAATGTAACAGTATGTTTACAATCTTACATGCATTTTTGACAGTACATCAACACAGTTATATCACTGAAATAATAAATTCTCCACATCTATCATCTTATAAAAGTTATTTTCCATATACTTCCATTTGCTATCAATAAATGAGGATATTTTGAGGGCCTGATTTGCTCTTGCTGCTATTGACTATCTGCTTCAGCAAAGCCCGTTTTTAATCAGAGGACTGTTTTTGCAACTTTCATTCACTCCGCTGTGATAAAGCGACTCTCCCTTCAGCTTCAGTCTCCAACAGCAACAGATGGTAGAAAAGTCGCTTGTTTGTGTGCAGAAGAATTTTTTGTTGTTGTTGTTGATTTATTGTTTTTTTTTTACTGAAACATAATGAGCTCATATTCAGCCTTCAGTCTTTCCTGCATTTAGTGTTTGGCAGAAAAAAACAAGCTACCAGTGTGTGTTTCTGCGTCTCTGAAATCAGTCTGGTCATTAGTCACCTCACAGATACGGCAGAAATCGTTTCCTCACCCGCTTCTCTGAGTTCGATCTAATAGTTGAGGACGGGCGTTTTATTTTCGAGCGGTTGGATTGAAGCGTTTTGTGTATGTTGTTGATGAAGGATTTTTTGGCGCACATGGAAAGTGTTTGTTGTGCGCGGATGGCAGCCTTAACTCAAGGAATAAGACGACAGTGTTTTGGAGACGGTAATTTAAAACTGTCGTTAGCTAAGCTGATCATTATTTATAGGAGTTGAATTAAAGTCAAGCTGTGATTGAAAAAAAAAATGGCCAGAGAAACAAGAAGATACAAAAGGGTATCTGGAGTGAAGCATTTTTAGGTTAATATTAAGCAGTCTGAGCCAAAATAATGAGGGTCTCAGTTTGTGGAATGATGTTACTGTGGAGAGATATTTAAAACAAATGTGTATAATTAAACAGGAAAATGATTTGTTTTACGAATATGGTGTTAAATCATAGTGCTTAGCTATATATTTTAGTTCAATAAGGGTAAAATGAAATTAAACATATTGTACACTGTCTATGGAAAAACAACAACATCTAATTACTGAGGTACTGAGCAGGTAATACTTCAGTTTCTTTCTTTGTTAAAGTTCAAAAAAATTTTGAATGTGCAAGTCTTTGTTTGAATGACTGCATAGTCAATGTGTTTACTGTCTAAACATTTACACTTCTTCAGCAGGGGTCATGATGGAAAAAATAATAGATTTTTTTATTATTACCAATATTGATTTTTGTTACATCAATATTGGATTAATATCCCTTTACAGCCATATCATGTACAGTTTTGTTGTCTAAGTGGTGATCATTTCGAACTAAAATGGTCCTGTGGCCAATTACAGTGGACAAACTGTAAAATTAAAAATAAAAACAAAATGTAAAAACTCTAAATTGTAGACTTTTTAAACCCAAAGGATGTAGGAAATCACAGAAATTTTTTTTTTAAAGAAAAATTATTTGGGTCTCAGGAGGATAGTATTCAGTTATGGATCAAAAAACATTTTTAAAATTGCCCTAAGAAAAAAAAAAGGGTGTTGTTCAATTGTTTTATTAAGACAACTTTGATAATTGGTTTGAACCACATCATATGTTGGCTGCTGTATACAAACATCACATCTATTGTTTTCATAAGAAGTTCATAGAGACTAGAGGCAGAAAGTACAGAGTGTTTAATTTACAAAATAACAAGTTGTTTTGTTGTTACTGTGAGTATACAAAGGGATGTTGTGAATGTGCAGTGTATATTTTATATATTTTTAACAAGCTGTCAGCACATAAACAATAAAAGGAGATAAATACTTGAACATTTTTACATATTAAATGATGTAAAACACGCACACACACACACACACACACACACACACACACACACACACACACACACACACACACACACACACACACACACACACACACACACACACACAAAATCCACAGACTGTCCGCTACATGAACATCACTTCATTCATTTCTAATGTGTTTTATAGAGAGGTTTATGGAGAGTCTGGGTTTGAAGATTCTGCTCTCGGGCTGTTTTTTTGATGTTTTCGTTATTTTCTGTTTGTGTATTGTTGTTTTTGGATTGTTTGATTTTCTTGCAAGTTATTTGTTTATATTTCACTCCAGAAAATCAAACTCTTTTTCTTAGTGCTTTAGGTCTGCAATACAACTTTCTTTTTTCGTACAAAAAAATAAATACTTTGCGAGTGTTTGAAAAACAAATACAAAACTAAGAAGCAAAACAGCCCAGCATTAATTAATCATGACCTTCAGGAACAAAATCAACAGAATGTTGAGCTGCACTTTTTCTTTGGACTCCATACAAAAGCACACAATTATGGCTTATCAGCAGATGAATGAAGGTTCAACAGACCCGCCGGTGTTTCACCTTGAGATTCAACTCAAAGAGCGAGGAAACTGGGTAGCACTCAAAGAATAAAGCACAGAGTTGAAAGAGGCTTCTCTGGATACAAATATTATGAGTTTCAGATTTTTGTTTTTCTCTGCTCACCAAAGTTTTATTATACTAACCATTAGCCTTTTTGTGGCATGAGAGCTCTGTTTGTCCCACTGCATAACCCGTTCTTCAGTGGCCATTTTTGTGTTTCTTTGAATGTTTATTTTTTAAATGGAACTTTTAAAAATTAAAATGGGAATATGTTTTTCTTTTCTTTTTCAGAGTACATGCTGAGATTAGGTTCAGCTTGGGAACCTTTCATAGATAGAAATAAGAGGTGAAAGATAAACATCATAAATGCATTAAAATAATAAAATAAATGTTAACTTTAATTGTTTTAAAAAGTATACAAAAATATTATTTCAGCAATTATTGTTAGATTTATACTTAAATAACTTAGCAAAAAATACACATTAATACAATTACATAGACATATTTTAACATTAGTAACTAATACAAATAATTTAGATGGAAAATATAAAAATACACCACCACTACCAGCCTGAACCATTGATACAAGGCAGGATAGATCCATGCTTTCATATTGTTGAGGCCAAATTCTGACCTCACCATCCAAATGTTGGCCATTCTCCTCTGATTTCTGGAATCAACAAGGCATTTGCACCCACAGAAATGCCGCTCACTGGATGTATTCTCCTTTTTTGTACCATTCTCTGTAAACCCTAGAGATGGTTGTGCGTGAAAATCTCAGTAGATCAGCAGTTTCTGAAATACTCTGACCAGCCCGTCTGTCACCAATAACCATGCCACGTTCAAAGTCACTCAAATCTACTTTTTCCCCATTCTGATGCTCAGTTTGAACTGCAGCAGATTATCTTGACCATGTCTATAAGCTTAAATGCTTTGAGTTGCTGCCATGTGATTGGCTGATTAGACATTTGCCCTAATGAGCAGTTGGACATATACATATAAACTCTCATTGGCCACTTTATTAGGTAGGTACATGTAACATTAAATTATGTTCATATTCTTTTTGTATTTACATTTAAATTAATAATATTTATTTATAGAATATATTTATTTTTAATATTATAATGCATTATGGCAATTATATGCATAAAGTAAGATGATAATATGTTCTTTACAGATGTATAATTCATGCCATTTTTTTCATTTATGTATTCAAGTGTTAATCTTTAGATAAATGATGCTTTTAACATCTATTGTGTATGTATCTATTGTGAAGTATCCAAAGCAGATGCTCTTTAATGTTAGTCAGATGTGCCACAGTAGTCCAGATCAACAGCCTGTCTGACCGCTAAATCTTTGCTTTCTTGAATATTTGACCCTTCAGCACCCTCACCTCTGTCCTACAGCACAAACAGGCACATGCATTAAAGATTTCAGTGCAAAAATCACATTAAATGGTGTTGATGTCATGACACATCAGCACTGCCCTACTTTACCGCGGCGCTCGAGGTTGAAAAGGCTGATTTGTGTGAAAATAGGCTGAAGTTGAAGGATTGTGTGGGTTTGGACTATCGCAAGCATTCATCACTCATCTCCGTTTGGCCTCGGTGGGGATCTTATTGTGCTTCTCTCTCTGGTTGTTGTCGGTTTGCGGTGCTGGTTTAATGTGTTTACGGTGATGGTGGAGGAAGGCCTGTGGGTTTGGTAACCTTATCATATCAGAGCAGCTTCCCTTTAGATTCCACTGATGCACAAATGCAATCGGACTCTGTTTATGAAAGCTTCATATCGGGATAATATGCATGGCTTTTTATCAGTGTGCGGCAAGACTCTATCTGTGCACTGAAAGAATGTGTGTGTGTGTGGAAGGGGAGGATGCAGCGGCCAAAAACGCATTTGCTGAGATTGAATTGTTACAATGGCCATTTATGCATTTGCAGATGAACAGCAGTAGATGTTTGTGCTTTATGGGCTTCTGGGTTTTGATGTGAATTAAAGGTGTTCTTTGACAATATTAATTAATTGATAAATTGATTTATATTTTTAAGCCAATTTTAAAGATTCAATTTTATTGATCATGTAAAGATTATATAACAACAACTTGAATAACAACAACAATAATAATGTATTATTATTAAATTATTATTATTATTATTATTATCATCATCATCATCATTATCATTATTATTATTATTATTATTATTATATTTTGATTATTAGTTATAAAATTCATTTTAATAATAATAATAGCAATAACAACAACAATAATAATCATAATAATAATATTAATTATTATTATTACTATAATTATTATTATTATTAAAATGATAATAATAATAATTATTATTATTATTATTATTTAATGTAGTGTTTATGTGGTGTAAATTAATAATAAACAATTTATTTTGTACAATATACTATAATTTTTAAAAGTTTTAATATTTTTTTTTATTTTAGTATTTACTATTTTTGTTTATGAATGTAGTATTAAAATAATCTCAGTTTAGATGTATATTTTTTACATTTAAGAAATGTTAAATATATTTATCAATTATCATTAGATATTTAATATATTTTTTCTTTTATTTTATTAATATTTAATCACTGTTTATTGTTTATTGATTATTAAAATTCATTAATTTTCTTTTCGGATTAGAGCTTTTATTAATCAGGGGTGGCTACAGCGGAATGAACTGCTCACTTATCCAGCACATGTTTTACGCAGCGGATGCCCTTCACTACGGACATTTTTAGCTTACCCAACTGTACCGCATGTCTTTAGTACGCAGGGAGGACATACAAACTACACACAGAAATGCCAACTGACCCAGCTGAGGCTCGAAACAGCAGCCTTCTTGCTGTGAGGCGACAGCACAACCCACTGCACCACCGCGTCGCCTATAATATAATATAATATAATATAATATAATATAATATAATATAATATTTACATTTACATTTACATTTAGTCATTTAGCAGACGCTTTTATCCAAAGCGACTTACAAATGAGGACAAGGAAGCAATTTACACAACTAAGAGCAACAATGAATAAGTACTAAAGGCAAGTTTCAGGTCTGTAAAGTCTAAGAAGGGAAGTGTTAGTAGTTTTTTTTTTTTTTTTTTTTTTTTTTTTTGTACAATTAGTGTGATATTCAAAGAGGCAATTGCAGCTTAGGAAGTGAAGTGGAGACTAAATAGTTGAGTTTTTAGTCGTTTCTTGAAAATAGCGAGTGACTCTGCTGTTCTGATGCAGTTAGGGAGTTCATTCCACCAACTGGGCAGATTGAGCGTGAGCGTTCGCGAAAGTGATTTTTTCCCTCTTTGGGATGGAACCACGAGGCGACGTTCATTCACAGAACGCAAGTTTCTGGAGGGCACATAGATCTGCAGAAGTGAGTGCAGATAAGAAGGTGCTAGGCCAGAAGTCACTTTGTAGGCAAACATCAGAGTTTTGAATTTGATGCGAGCAGCAACTGGCAGCCAGTGCAAACGGACTAGCAGCGGAGTGACATGTGCTCGTTTAGGTTCATTGAAGACAACTCGTGCTGCTGCATTCTGGAGCAGTTGAAGAGGCTTGATAGAGTTAGCTGGAAGCCCAGCTAGTAGAGAGTTGCAGTAATCCAGTTTGGAGAGAACAAGAGCTTGAACAAGGAGTTGAGCTGCATGTTCAGATAAGAAGGGTCGGATCTTTCTGATGTTATAGAGTGCAAATCTGCACGATCGAGCAGTTCTAGAAATGTGGTCAGAGAAGTTTAGTTGGTCATCAATCGTTACTCCAAGGCTTTTCACCATTTTGGATGCAGTAATGGTTGCCCCATCCATCTGGATTGAAAAGTTATGGTGTAGAGTCGGGTTGGCAGAAACTACAAGCATTTCCGTTTTTGCGAGGTTCAGCTGAAGATGATGATCTTTCATCCAGTGTGAAATATCCAACAGGCAGGCTGAGATACGAGCTGGAACCGAGGGATCATCAGGATGAAAAGAGAGGTATAGCTGGGTGTCATCAGCATAGCAGTGGTAGGAGAATCCATGTCTCTGGATGACTGGTCCTAGAGATGATGTGTAGATGGAGAAGAGAAGTGGCCCAAGAACAGAGCCTTGAGGTACCCCAGTGTTTAGATGCTGTAGGTTGGACACCTCTCCCCTCCAAGACACCCTGAATGACCTGTCAGAGAGGTAAGATCTAAACCATTGTATAACAGTGCCCGTTATTCAATATAATATAATATAATATAATATAATATAATATAATATAGTATAATATAAAATAGTATAATATAATATAATGTAATATAATATAATATATAAAAAGTATATTTCATTTATTTATTTTAATAATTGTTTGTTAAAAAGTCTATTTTAGGAAACTATTAATGTGTTTCTATTGTAGTTCCTTCTGTTCATTCTTATTGAATGTTTTATTTTTAGGCTCAAAGTAGCTGGTTTGATAAATTAAAATGTGCTTTGTTGTTTAGTCTGTGAAACTCAACAGTTTTGGTTCAGGTCAGGTGCAGACCTTTAAAATCTAAAACTACCGGTCAATTTTGACTGGGTCACATAGTCTTTTTCAGGCCAAGTTCATGGTTTAACTTCATGCCCATGCAATGTGAGCAAGCTTTAGAAAGAGTTGCTCAGACTTTAGGCAGAGTCCTTGATGCTCACCCCTTCAAATCCACTCATCTTAAATTAATGATCCTGTTTATTTGCTGGACGGATTGACTTCTACAGAAACTATTGTTCTTCAGGCCCAAAGCTGTGGACTCCTGGGCCAGTATGTGTGTTGCACATCTGAAGATGCACGTATGAACTGAACACCTCTTGGGTTTCCACAAAGCCAAGGCAAAACTTCTTTTATCCACCCCTGGATGACTCTCTTGCCAAGGCCTGCAGTCAGATTCCACAGCAGAGCCTTGTATATATTCATTCACCATTATGACTTCAAGCACATCTCTATCAATAGACTGAATAAATCAATACATGCTTGGAAGCTTGCACGTGCTGGCCACTGTATTAGGTATACAGTTTGCTAGTACCAGATTAGTCCAACTTTTGACATCAGAACTTCAGTCTTAATAATTCATGGAATAGATTTAGCTTTGATTTGAACTTTGTGGCTTCATAAGATGAATGCACATAAAAAGGTGGACATAGTCAGCAACATTACTCCGATAAGTTGTGTTATTTAAATGATGTTCATTTGTTACCATTTAATACATGTTTTTATGTTATTTACACCAAATTCTGACCCCACAACTTGAATGTTACAGCAGAAATTAAGACCCATTAGGGAATTTTTTTTTCTAATCTACTGCTATCCCGTCTTTTGAGCCTGTTTAATTTATAGCTGACTGGAGTATCGCCACTGTATTCTGTAGCTTATCTGATTCAAGGTTTGATGAGTTGTATCTTCAGAGATGCTGTTCTGTAGACCTCGGTTGTAATGAAAGTGCTTATTTAAAACAGTTAAATTCATTTTAAATGGTGTGCTCATCTGAGATGCAAAGTAGGGACGTCATGGCAAGGACATCATCACACAATGGGCACAATTGACAGATCTAAATTGAAAGTAACAGCACGTTGTGGTTTACTGTTACATGTAAGATTACTTTATAGGGCAGATTCTATTTTAGAAACAGTTTCTATATCTGCAATGGCACAGCAAACATTAACATAAAGTGCTAAGGCATTTATCTCCTCAGATACAGATTATGTGCTTTATTCAGTGCTAAATGCAACCAATGTGTGAATACTATTTTACATGACAATTGTTGCAATTCCACTGAAAGCAGCAGCAGATACAGTAGTTTACCTCAGATCTTAAAAATAAGAATTGAAAATAAGCAACATACTGCATTGTTTATGGTCATGATAAACAAGTAGAAACTGGTGTGCTAGCTATTCACGTTGGATATAGCCTGAGGAGGAAAAAAAGGTTTTATGCCTGTTGTTTTAGTGCATATATATTTGTAGAGTTTGGCTAAGGCAAATAAAATGTGAAAATGTAATATGTCCTTATCTATGCATCATGATCTAACTATTGTTACTTTAGTCTTTGCTGGAATAGTCTTGCACGTTTAACTCTCAACAATCATCTGCTCTGGATATGGGCTGGATCCAAGAGTAAATGTGAACATTAGTATAAGGAGAAAAGCTAAAATATTTCTTTTCCCGTTCTGATGCTTGGTTTGAACTTTAGTTTACCAAGCCTACATGCTAGTTTATTGATTGGGAACATTCTTTCATGGGATTGAGCAGATAAACAGATTTACCTAATAAAGTGTAGCTGCGGTTGTAGATCTTATTTGTCAACATGACATGAATGTAATCAGCAGATTTTTTTTTTTATTATTAATGAAGTAACTTATGTTTTTTGAGTACTTTAATATTGTTAACACTATGGCAAGCACGAGGTTCTTATAATTTTTTAATGAATTTAACACTCCTGCGGTGAGTCTGAATGCCTTCACGACACTGTTAAAAATCAAAGAATTAAAAGCATAGCGTGGTTAGAATTGAATCCCCGCTGTTCTACCTAATCACATGTTTGAATGCGCACGAGATTGGGGACAGCGAGGAACTTAGATTCTTTTCAGGAGTCTTTCAAGGGCCCACTGTTGAAAACTCAGCACTCAGTTTAATTGCAGGAATAAAAGATTGAGAGGGGATGAGAGTCATGCGGGGGCCTCATCCAAAAAGTTAGTGGGATATCTGGGCTTATTTACACTGTGATAGTTTCACAGTGTGTATCAGGGGGATGTATTCCATTTACTTTTTTTGAGCGGGTTTCTATGTGCTAAAACTTGAATTTTAGATTAGCTGAGGATGAATATGAGTTGTACCTGTCTGTGCAAAATTTTGGAACGTATTTAATGTGTTTCTAAATAGTTGATGGGGTGTTTTTCAAAGTGTTTAAAGTTTTTAAATTGAGGTTTGGGGACCCCTAGGGGTCAGCAAGGGGGAGATTGGGGCATGAAAAAAAACAAAAAAGCCTTTTAAAAAAAGCAACATTTTACAACATGCACTTCTGAGATTTTATTATTTTTAAAATATATCTAATTAAAATAATTAAATAAAAAGTTTTAAATTGGATATTTTGTGTCTTAAATACTAAAAACCATTAATGGATTAATACAGTTTTATTCTGTTGTGTTTTATTATGTACAGTTTTAGTAAGTCTTAAGCAGGGACAAAAAATAAATAAATAAAGTAAAATAATAAAGAAAATTGTTTTATGAAAGTTGTTATTCACGATTGTTATACACGGGGCTGTTATTTGGGAAATGTATTTATTTGTAAGTGAAATTTCTTTCAAAATATATACACTGTCGGCATAATGCGGATAGATATGCTTCCTATTTATTATATTTCTATAGTTATTTGTGAAATTTAAAATATGAGATACATAGTTTTTTTTTTAAGTATTGTGATACTAAAAACTTTTGCTTTTAATTTTACATTAAGCAAATATTCTCTAGGTGACATTTCGTAGTTTTCTTTAGCTGCAGTACAGTAACAATATGAAACCCAATCATTTACTGTAGAAAACAGCATGTTGTGACATATAAAACAATACATAATACTTTTTAAATGCATTAATTGGATCTTTTATGCAAGGATTTTCTTGTTCTAAATAGTAGTTCTGCTCATGCAACACTTGAACAATTAGGAAAGGGTTAAGAATATCACATATGAGCAGTAGAAGGTCTTTCTCAGAAGGCAATTGTCCTGAAATGATGGTTTGAGTCTTAAGTAGGTTTCATCTCCTCCTCATTCACACATTGTTCATGGTTCTCCTCAGGGAATCACAGCATCACCCGCCACACAACCTGCTGCTTCAGCTGCCCGTCTCTCTGCTTCTATCTCTTTTTCTTTCTTTCCCTCCATCTGTCTTTTTGGGCTGAATCAACCAACCTTGAGTTACAGTTACTATTTATTCAAAGAATGAATCCATTGCTTATATATGTTTTAACAATGTCAGTCAATTAAAAAAGTTTTGAATAAATAACAATTGTTTAAATTAAACTCAAATATTTTATAAGAAAATATGGAAACTTTTATTGTGGATACACAAAGAAAAAGAATGTCTTGACATCAGTGTTTTTTTTTTTTTTTTTTTTTTTTTTGCTGTTTGTATGCATCAGTGTGCTCAAGTTGATTGATTTTTAGATTCTTTTTTTTCGTCAGAGAAGGGTCAGTTTTAGGTGGATTCTGTGAAGAACATGTCTTTATCTGTTTCTCACAGTTGGGAGGTGTTGCGGTTCCTGCTCTCCAACCTGCGCTGGTGGATGGAGGAATATCGCTTTGACGGCTTCAGGTTTGACGGTGTGACCTCAATGCTCTACCACCATCATGGTATTGGTGAGTTATTCTGCACTCGCAAACAGTCTTCACATGTGTCATTGTCTTAATATGTTGGTCTTTATTTCCAATATTAAATTTCAATATTTTAAATATGCCTCTATCAACCATTTCGCTTCAAAAATACAATATTCCATGTTTAGGGTTAAAAAAAACACAGAAGGCAGTAAAATACCAACAAATGTTATTCCCTTTTTCATACATGATGATAATGTGCGGATAATCAAGCAATGAAGGCTCACTTCTGCACAGTTCATTGTACAAAACTATGATATCACTTCAAAACATGATTACCATAGCACATGGTTTGTAAACATTTACACTATATTGGCAAAAGCTTTAAATGGCAATGAACTTTCATGACATCCCAGTCTTAGTCTGAGGGTTTATTATAGAGTTGGCTCACCCTTTGAGGCTGTAACAGCTTCTGGAAAGTTTATTTATGGCAAATTTTTGACCGCTCATCAATTCACTGTACTGATGTTGGATGAGACGGCCTGGCTTGCAGGTTTGCTTTCTAATCCATCCCAAAAGTAATCTGTCCGGTTGGGATCAGGTCTCTGAGCAGGCCAGTTCAGTTCCTCGACACCAAACTCACTCATCCATAGACCTTGCTTTGTGCACAGTCATGTTGGAACTGGGAGGGTTCCTCACACTTACACCCTCCCTCCACAACCATCCTCTACAAAACTTTATTTCCATCAAATTGCCAGATAGATAAGTGTGATTGATCTCTCCAGAAAACAAATCTTTAATGATCTATAGTTTTACTCTACACCACTGTATCCAACACTTTGTATTGCACTGTTCTTGAGTTGAAGGTCACATGACGTTCAGGGGTCTGTAGATATTGACTCTGCAGAAAGTTGCACACTGTGCTCCTCAGCATGCCCCACTCTTATTTACAAAACCACTGAAAGCTGGTCATAGAATATCTAGTAGTGAGGAAATTTCACAAATGGTCATACTGCACAGGAGGCAACTTAATCACAACACTGCAACTGATTTCCAACAGCTCTGTTCCTTAACAAATGTTTGTGGAAGTAGCATGTATGAGTAGTTTTATGCATTTTTAGTCATGGAAGTGATTTGAACTCCTCATTTAAATGATTTGAAGGGATGTCCAAAACCTTTGACTATCCATAGGTTTTTGGACATCCCTCTAAATCATTTAAATACAGCATTTTGTCCAATGTAAAGAGCTCAAAGTCTTGTAAAAACAAGGTAAATTTTGAATATTTTTTTAACACTTCGGCATGTTTAGGATAAGGTTGATTGAAGATCTAGTTGAAGCATTAAGCTTTTTATACCATGTTCTTTGATTTTTGATGATGTACAATTTTTGCAAAATCACAGACAAATGCCGGAAATCTGAGGCAAATCTGTGACCGTTCAATATTGCCAATATTGCAGTATGAAAAAGTTGCGATCAGAGAAAACTATGCTGTGTGAAAGTGTTTTGACTGAAAAAACACATCGGCAATAACTTACAGCCAATCAGAGAGTAAGATACAGGGCATCAGGGAGGAGTTATAGACCACAATATCAGAATAAATAAGCTTGACAATAGCAATAAACAGAAACATTTACCATACATTGCAAAATTATTTATTGACTTAACTCTGATCTTACATTTTATTTCCTTATCACTTCACATGGCATTTTTGAAAGAGAGAAAGTTGTCTGTGATTGTTTCTGTTATAGCCATGCAGTGAGTATCATCCTGTCATTGATCCATTATGCAGTGTGAACAAAGCAGAAACTGAACCCTACCTCAAATTGCCATGCTGTGTAAAATCAACATGACTTTGAAAATCACGCATGTGTAAACTCGTAATAATTGCTACTTATCTGTTGTTTATTTTCTTAAGAACAATATACATTGATGCAAGGTCAGCCAACATTGTTTTACATACATTAACTCAATCCAAAGGCCTCTCAATGCAGAAAAAGCCTTTTTTAAAATCGTTTTTGTTCTTCCTCAAAAGCTCTTGGAAATCACCATTTCTCACATTCCAACCAACTGACACTTCACCTCTGAGTGCCAGACATTTTGCATATAAGAAAGCAGCTCTTCAATTCGCTTTGGAGGGATGATGTTCAAGAACACTCTGAATTACTGTTTTCAACCCCTACATTTTTTTTTTTTTTACCTAAAAAGCTCCAAGTGTGGCAGATGAAATGGGAAATCTGACAAAAAGCAAGAACAGATCTGAATCAAACACACTGCCATCATTTTCTTTTATTCTCCACAAATTTTCTCTCCACTTTAGCGTAATTTTTACAGGAATTTCTAGTTTAAATTAGTTGAAACTAGTCTATTGCCTAGTTCACAATTTTAGTCCTGATTTTTGCGTGCATACAGATTTTGGGAAATCGCAGACAAAAGACCAAATTCAGGGGCAAATTGATGCTCATTCACTTGAGCATCAATTGCACAGTGTGAATCGCTGGCGTGTCGCTGACACCTGTGTAATTTCATGATTCAAATACATGCTGTGTGAATGAAATCTGACTGAAAAACACATCAGCGATGACCAACAACCAATGAGAGAGCAGGATACAGATGAGTCAGTTCGGGGAGGAGTTATAGATTACAATATCATAATCAATAAGTTTACATTAACATTAACAGACTCAAATAACCATTTGCTTGCTAAGCCACAGCAGCAGCACATTTCAGAATTATTTATTGACCTTCACCTGTTTTTTCTTTCTTTAAACAGCCCTGCAGCTTCCCGAATATTTCCTCCTCCATAATCTTTTTTCTTTTTGCCCTTTTACTGTAAAATCATTGTGAGCACACTGACCATTTGAAATAAATATTTAAAATGTTTATTGCACCATTTCCAGTCTTGCACATGATCTTGAGTGATCTTATCAATTCTTGCATGGATTTGTGAGTCAGAAAACGTTGTCAGCAATAGTTTTTAGTCCTACAGTGTGTATCCTCCTATCACAGATCTATCATGCAGTATGAACACAACAGCAACTGAACATTACCCTAAATAGTCATGCAGTGTGAGAACAACATCAATACTTCAATTATGAAAATCATGTATTGTAAATTCTAAGATGATTAGCTGGTTTTATAATTTAGGAAAATCTGTATTTTAGAATTTTATTTCTGTTTCCCTCCCCATCTCTGAAGAATGCATTTGCTAAAAACGGATACAAATTCTTCTTACATCAGCATTAAACGCACTAAACTGGTTCATTGATGCCTAATAAAATAGAAATTTTCCAAAAAGTGGATAAAAATAAACTACAGATGAAACTAAAAAGTACAGTCGTCGAGAGAGCTTAACATGCTGCAATTAATAAAAACACTTGAAATTACATAACACGCCTTTGACAGCATACATGCTAAATATCCTCACAAAGCAAACAGATTTTTAAAAAATGCAAAGCAAAAAAAAAAAAAAAAAAGTGCTGCATTTTCTCACAATAGGAACCGATTACAAAAACACTTTAACACTTTTAAATAGCACTGGATATTTCCCAAATGATGTTTAACAGAGCAAGGAAATTTTCACAGTACGTCTGATAATATTTTTTCTTCTGGAGAAAGTCTTATTTGTTTTATTTTAGCTAGAGTAAAAGCAGTTTTACATTTTTTAAAAACCATTTTAAGGTCAAAATTATTAGCCCTTTTAAGCAATTTTTTTTCTCGATTGTCTACAGAACAAACCATCGTTATCAAATAACTTGCCTTATTACCCTAACCTGCTTAGTTAACCTAATTAACTTAGTTAAGTCTTTAAATGTCACTTTAAGCTGTATAGAAGTGTCTTGAAAAATATCTAGTCAAATATTATTTACTGCCATCATGGCAAAGATAAAATTAATAAGTTATTAGAAATGAGTTATTAAACTATTAGGTTTAGAAATGTGTAGAAAAAAAATCTTCTTTCTGTTAAACAGAAGTTGGGGGGGGGGGGTAAAAAGGGCGCTAATATTTCTGACTTCAACTGTAGTTCAGGTAAAAATGTTTATATAATTTATGAAAAAATGGAAATAATTGAAGGGGACCCTAAAACATGACAGACCCAACTATTTAGGTTGTGGTTATTTAGGTTAATGAAATACAAAAGACAAGGAAATCAGAATGTTAAAATAAACAAACTAAAAACACCTTTCAAAGATAACCTACAACTTTACTGAGCCATAGTCATGGCACTGCAGCATCTGTCACATTTTAAGGGACCCCTTCAAACAATTCTGTTGTATTCCATTCTTTTTGCAAGTGTTCCCAGCAGGCACAGAATGTCAGATTGACGTTGTATACCCCAACATCGTGGGACTTTGCACATGTTTGAAAATGAAAATCAGGTTGACATCAAAACCCAACGTCAGGCTGACATTAATGTCCAACATCCAACCTAAAATCAATCAAATATCAACGTCATTTGACATCGCTATGGATGTCAAAATAACGTTGTCCTTAGATGCTGGCTGGACATTAAATTTTTGACACTTGACACCATCATAATCTAACCTAATATTAACATGTTATGACATTGTGTGCTTCCTGGGTTGTGAGAAAATGCAGTATGTTTTTGTAACTTGTTTGTGTTGGGAGAAAATGCATCGCGTTTTATTAATCTGTTTGCGTTGGAAGAAAATGCAGCATTTTTTTTTTTTTACGAATTCATTGTGAGGTTTTTCAGCACGTATGATGAACATCTTTTCTCAATTTGCTGATGTTTTTTTTTTCTTTTTTTTTTCTGTGTTTTCTTAAATTGCAGCACGTTAAACTCTCTCGGCCACCATAAAAAAAGTGCCTACATTGATTTCAAGAGAGAGCGAGTCTGTATAAGTTAATCTATACATCAAAGTTTGGATCCAGATTTGTGTAGAGCAAGTTGTGCTAACTGTGCCATTTCTACAGCATTATTAAAGCTCTGAATCATTGAATATGCAAGAAAAGTACAAACTGCATGAACAGATTTGAAGGACCCTCTTAGACCACCATCATAAATTATGAGAGACCTTGGCCGCTCTGTACATATTACAGTGAAATGGTTCACTTATGGCTTTATGATTATTAATCAGTGTCTCTTTGGAGATTTTCCTCTGAATTACAGTCAAATGCCCTTGTTTTGTCCAGACACATCATTTTCGGGGAACTACAGTGAGTACTTTGGCATGCAAGTGGATGAAAACGCACTCATTTACCTAATGCTGGCCAATCACATCCTGCACAGGCTCTACCCACAATGCATCACTGTAGCGGAGGTGAGAATGTACCTGCCCGCTGTACTTTCATCACAAAAAGGTATAATTTCTCATGATCGTACCTCTTTCCCACCAATTACAGCCCCTATTACCTTTTTCTGACTCCAGAGTGGAAAATTCATTTCATTCTTCTCTATTCTCCTGCTCTGTGCCGGTGCGTTTATTTAAAGCTTAGCTCCTGAGAGGAAGGAGCTCAACGCTGTGGTTAATGGATCAGGGTGATAATTGGGTGATTAAGGCCAAAAGATTCAAGAAAAAGAACAGGAGAGATTTTCAGGGCCAGGCGCTGTATGGATCCGTGCCACGCTCTCTTCTTCAGCAGTCTGGTATGACCCACGGGCAGGTTGTAATAGAAGCAGGCGTTTTTCAAATTGCTTTAATTTGCCCATCTGCCAATGCGATTAATCAAAAGTACAGAATGAATGGAAAAGTAGAAGAGTGCAACTGCATCCCTGAACACAGCAGGAATGTGTATCTCAAAGGTTGCCACAAACCAGGTAAAATTCTTCCCAGACATTTATTCAATCCCAAAACCTCTCACTGCAGAAAAAACATTTTCTGAATCAGTTTTTTTTTTTTTTTACTCAAAAGCTCTTGGTAATCAACATTTCTCACTTTCCAGACATATGACACTTTTTGCGTCTGGGTGTCAGACATTTTGCATGTGAGAAAGCAGCTCCTTAATTTACTTTGAAGGGATGATATACAAGAAAATTCTGAATGACTGTTTTTACCCTCTATGTTTTTTATAACCTTTAAAGCTACCAGTGTGGCAGATGAAAGGGAAATCTGACAGATCATGATCAGATCTGAATAGAACTTACCTGCCAAACTTGACTCTAAATTTAGTTTTAAGTGTAGGTTTCTATCCTTTTCTCTTTTATTCAAAATTCCAGTTGAAAGTTGTCGAAACTAGCCTAAGATTATAATTAGCTAGCTTTGTGTGATTTAAAATCTTTATCCACTAAAGTCATGACATCTGCTTTAAACTGGGCTCAGACTATACAGGAATTTTTAAACCGATTATAAAATACTAATCATACACATTAGGGGACTCTTCACAGAATTCTTTCTGCCAAACTTAAAACATGCACACAGTATGTGATCTCACATGGCAGATCATCATTGAATAGTCCAACAGTGTAAATGTACACATTTTTCACTAACCCTTCAATTGTGCAAGCCTGTCAGTTTTACTTTCTTCTGTTAAACACAAAAGAATATATTTTTTTTAAAAAGAGTGTGTAAACAAGTAACCATTGACTTCCATAGTATTTTTTTCTTACTATCCCATCAGGCACACAACATCATAAGATGTTAATATTTGGTTAGATTTAGATTGTGACTTCAGGTGATTAAAATGCAATGTCAGTGTCTAAAGACAACGTTATTTTGACGTGCAATAACGATGTCAAATGACATTGATATTTGGTTGATTTTAGGTTGTGTTGGTAAGTAATCGAAACTCAAAGTTGAGCCAACATCATATTGATGTCCACAAAATGTCAAGCTGTAACATCATTAGAAGTTGATATTTGGTTGATTTTACGTTGTGTTGTAAAGTGACCAACATCCAACTTCGAGCCAACATCTTTAACCGACATCATATTGATGTCAAATACTGACATTCATTTGTCAGTTATGGCAACCAAAATCTAAATTCTGATACACACTGTGGTGGTAACGCCCCCAATGCCAAGCTGTAACATAATTAGACGTTGAGATTTGGTTGATTTTAGGTAGAATGTTTTGACAATGACATCAGGTTCTGGCACCAACCCGATTTTCAATTTTAAACAAAATGCAACAACGTTAGTGTACAATGTTAACCTGACTTTATGTTGACATCCTGTGCTTGCTGGGATGGATGTAAATGGTTACAGGTTTCAGGTTGTTTAAAACCTGTCTGAAAAAAAATTCTTCTTTAGTGTTTAACACAATAAAGAAATTCATAAAGGTTTGGAACCACTTGAAGGTGAAAGGAGTTTATTTATTTATTTATTCTTTTTTTATGTTAGATCAAATTATGCCTTTAACAGCTAGTAATTACATTTTCTACTCTTACCCAGTTCAGTTTCTCCCTGTCACAGGACACAATGATACCAGATAATATGGCCCAAACATTTGAACCAAGTTTTTCTTTCTGTTTTACAGTTATTTCTTAAATTGAAAATTTGTTATTTCTAGTTATTTCTAGTATTGCACGCAATGTATATTTGTTTAGTAGTTTATTTATGATACATAATGTATTTATCATTTATTTATTTGTGATAAACTATGTATTTAGTTAGTTAGTTAGTTAGTTAGTTACTTAGTCTAAATAAATAAATAAATAAATAAATATTTCATTAGTATATTCTTCATTACTTCTTCAATCCTAAAAAAATTCAAATCCTAAAAAAGAGATAACCACAAATTCACATGAGATATGTGTTTTCTGGCTGTTATCCTTTCCAAAACTCTACAGTATGTTCTAATAATAAGTTAAAGCGATAATCAATGTTTTTGCTTTCCATGTGACATTTTTTAAAATGAATTATGCCTTCAAGTTGCTACAGTCTGGCATGCTGGTTTGTTAGTTTTTCGCAATTGCCTGTTTTCCATTACACATTTGCAAAAACTCTGGCAAAATTTATTGTGATGAGTGATTAAAAAAAAAAAAGCTTTTTTGAAGTGACAGCATTTAAGGATTCTGTGTGACACATTTTTTCCTCTAATGTCTAATGTCCAAAACTGATGACAACAGATTCTGTATATTCTTGTGAAGAATATGAAAACTATAGCTCAGCCGTTTCTTTAAATATTATTAAATTTAATAATTTTAATAAAGGGACTAAGCCGACAAGAAAATGAATGAACGAATATACAGTTGAAGTCAGAATTATAAGCCCCACTCCCCCAACCCCCCAACCCCCCATCGCCCTGAATTTTTTTGTTCTTTAAATATTTCCCAAATGATGTTTAACAGAGCAAGAAAATTTTCACAGTATGTCTGATAATATTTTTTTTCTTCAGGAGAAAGTTCTATTTGTTTTATTTAGACTAGAATAAAAGTTTTAAATTTATTATGAACTATTTTAGGGTCAAAATTATAAGCCCTTTTAAGCCATTGTCTACAGAACAAACTATCATTAAACAATAGCTTGCCTAATTACTCTAACCTGCCTAGTTAACCTAATTAATGTAGTCAAGCTTTTAAATGTCACTTTAAGCTGTATAGAAGTGTCTTGAAAAATATCTAGTAAAATATTAATTACTGTCATCATGGCAAAGATAAAATTAATAAGTTATTAGAAATGAGTTATTAAACTATTAGGTTTAGAAATGTGTAGAAAAAAAAATCTTCTTTCTGTAAAACAGAAGTTGGGGGGATAAAAAGGGGTATAATTATTCAGGGGGGCTAATAATTCTGACTGATGCCCTTCTATATATATATATATATATATATATATATATATATATATATATATATATATATATATATGTATATATATATATATATATATATATATATATATATATATATATATATATATATATATATATATATATATATATATATATATATGCAGTTTTAGTTTATAGTTCTTTGAATTACAGAGTCAGGGATATTTTCATCTGATACAATTTGAAGGGTAATAGAAACCCGGCTACTAACTAGCTGTAGACCAGCTAAAATCCAACTTTCATGTTCCAAATCTCTGCTTAATCCGTATCATTCCAGAAGGGAATCCACATTCTCACACATTTTCCCCCCACTCTCCATTTCCTCATGGATTTTTGTTTAGGATGTATCAGGGATGCCAGGCCTGTGCAGGGCCATTGAAGAGGGAGGACTGGGCTTTGATTATCGTCTGACCATGGCCGTGCCAGACAAATGGATCCAGGTGAGCTCCCATCTCCCGTGATTTCCCTCCCTCCCTCTCTCCCAACACAGATGTTGCTCCTTTGTGTTTGGTTCTGTGCAAATGATGTTGTTTGATGTTTGCAGTTCACCGTTTTGAGGTCATCTCTTTTTATGAAGCTGCGTATTTGTAGTCTCTCTGCTGCCTCTGTCTCGCATCCAAATCTCCTCGCTGGCACGGCTCTATCTGCGCATGTATCAGCGTGGGCATTTCCGCTTTAATTCCAGCCAGGTTTTTGCATGGCAGTGCCTTTTTAAAATGACAAAAGGAAGAGTATTGATTGAGTTTGCTTCGTGGGTTCAGGGTGTAATCTGAGATCTGGCATGGGCTGTTTAGATAGCAGCATCCTCTTTTTTTCTGTCGGGGTTCTATTTCAGTCCCACTTTGTCCATCTTTCATTCGTCTTTTTTTGGCAGCCTTCTGAATGGCATTGAAAGGTTTGTATATTGATATCCCGTCTCTATCTCTCTATTATAAAAGCCTTGGTGTTTGTGTGAATGTTTTGCTTGTTTTGTCTCTCCCCTTTCGTACACACACACACACACACACACACGCACACACACACACACACACACACACACACACACACACACACACACACTCACACTTCTTGTTCTTCAGGCTTATTCAACATGACTTCCAAAAACTCTAATCACTTTCAAGTCTTGCATAGGAAAGACGGAATTTTCACGCTTGGCACCAAACCAGAACGCAACCCTGAAAAATAATTGAAAACAAGTGAAACAAATCGCATTCAATCATACAAAAAAAGGAGACTTGCAAATTATTTTGCCTTTTAGCTGAGCACAGAATATCAAGCGTATCCTTGTTTACAGTTTTAAAGGAACAGTTAAAGCCAAAATGACAATCCTGTCATCGTTTGCTTATCCTCATTTGTTTTTGAAAGCTGTGTGACTATCTATCGTTTGAGCAATATATACTGTATTTGCTGCTTTGTCCAAACAACACAGTCACACACTGGATCATATCTTTCATAAATTCCAGGTCTTCTGATGCCAGTGACTACATTGTTGGGGTTTTGTTTGTGTTTAGCTTTTTTTTTTTATTATTAATATTTTATTATTATTGTTATTATTATTATTATTATTAGTAGTAGTAGTAGTAGTAGTAGTAGTAATATTAGTATTATTTGTATTATTATTATTATTATTATTATTATTATTATTATTATTATTATTATTATTATTATTATTTTGTTCATGTTGTTCATGTAATTAAGCCCAAGGTACTAATTTGTTCCTGCTAGTAGTTAAGCCCAAGGTACTAATTTTTGTGCTGTATTGTTTGTTTTGTATTTTGTTCTTTGATTTTAGTCTTGACTGAAACAATATTTACAGTTTTTTTCATCGCATTGATTTTGATTTTAGTTTCTTCTTTTATTTTTATTTGAGATGTTAATTTTTCTTCTTGTTTGGTTTCAGTTGTTTGAGTTGAATATGTTTGGTAGAGCAGAAGTTTTATTTTAAGGTTGTATTTGCTTGTGTTGTATTTTGTCTTTTATTTTATTTATTTCTTAAGTTTTATAATTCTGTTCATTATTGCAGTGTGGCAGATGTCTTTGCAAAGTTTTTTCATTTTGTTTTGCTTTGCTTTGTTTTTGGATTGCAAAATATGGGGTTAATGCGGTAGAACTGATTTGGGGTTTTGTTTTGTGTGTTATTTTTATTCATTTATTTTGCACTGTTAATGTTTTTGTTATTATTTTGTTGTGAGTTAAGACTTTGTCTTGCGTTATTATTATTTTTTCATCATTATTATCATCAGTTTTGTTTTGTGTTTTTTTAATATGAGGCAAAACCTTTTGTTTTGTTTTGTTTATTGTTTTTGTTTATTGTTTTGTTTTACTTAGTATTTTGTCACTTCATAATCAATCATCAGCTAAGTGTGAACTTTTGAAGTTGTTGTGTTTGTTTTAACTTGTTTTTTTTTTTTTTTTTTTCCGAAGGAATTTTTAAGGATTTGCTGAAAACTTTGCTTTGCTATTACAGATTTCATTCATTATTTAATTCATTCGTTTTTCTTCAGCTTAGTCTCTGATTTATCAGAGGCCGCCACAGCAGAATGAACCACCAACTATTTCAGCATTTGTTTTACGCAGAGGATGCCTTTCCAGCCACAGTTCAGTACTGGGAAACACCCATTCACTCTCACATTCACACACTACGGCCAATTTAGTTTATTCAGTTCACCTACACTGCATGTCTTTGGACTGTGAGGGACACTGGAGCACCCGGAGGAAACCCACGCCAACACAGGGAGAACACACTGAACAGAAAAGCTGGGACACAAACCAGTGACATTCTTGCTGTGAGGCAATAGTGCTAACCACTGAGCCACCATGCTGCCTTTTACATGGATCACTTTAATTCAATATATATGTGTATATATATATATATATATATATATATATATATATATATATATATATATATATATATATATATATATATAATTGAAAACATTTAATGTGATTTCCACTGCATGGCACTGCCAGTTTAGTACAGCTCATTCTAGAGGCTTTTCCAGTGCGTTCCCTACCTAGTACCTGGTACTTTTTAGTACCACCTCAGGTGAGGTTCCAATCAAGCAATACCATTACCAAAATGTAATACATACACAATGCTGATCACTGATTGGTCTGAGAGAATTGTTACTGCCATTGTCATGATTTACAACATGAAAAATCAAACCCTCCAATTTTAAGTAGTCAGCCACATCTACTGCTGTACTGTTGGTTCGCATGACTCAACCATTTTTATATTATCACAAGAAAAAGACATCTGAAATGTAACATGGTCAGAAGAAGAAGTCAAGATGTTACTCTCATTGATAGCAGAGGAGTAGATTGAGCTAGAACTGAATGGGACAACCTGGAATGAACTGTTTTTACAAAAAGTCACAGCAGAATGCATCTATAGTAGTAATCCTAACCATTTTAGGTAGTTTTAAACTGCAGCATAGAAGCAGCTTTGTTTGCGGAACATAAGAAACATAAGAACATAAGAAAAATACCACCCACTACAACTTCAATGTTTCCAAACTGCTTGTTTCTGATGAAAGTCATACGGGTTTAGAACAACATGTGGGCCTGCATGAATGAATTTTCATTTTTGGCTGAAATTTGCTCTAATCTCTTGGCAAACTACTGCAAGCCTGTGTCTGTGACCCGCTTCTGACAAAGGAATTCATGTCCACACATCACCTCTATCCCATAACTCTCTTTTTCACAATGTGCTGTTCAAAAGGGCAAACTTCTTCCTGATTTACTACTAAATTCCAACTCTTTCTGGCTTTCTGTCTCTCTCCTCTGTGTCACAAACGCGCTGCTCTGTGACGGAGGTCGGCTGAGCGTGGCTCTCTCGTGAAATTAAAATGTCCGCAGCTCTGAATCGATAATGCAGATGATGAACAGAGTGGAGAGAAACAGGAGGAGAAGAGGGCCACAGTCTGTAATGAAACCTCCCCAAAGCCTAATGAAATCTTTAGAGATTTCCATAAAGAGAGCAGCTGTTCTCTCTCCCTCACTGTATCCGCTGATGAATACATTAATATGTGGAATCAATAGGTTTATTAACGATGCCGTTTGATTCGCGGGGCGCTGAGGAGAGCGAGAGTTCAGTCATACTTCCTGAAGAAGAGAAATGGAAATGAAGTTATAACTGAAGAGCAGATTAGATCGCAGTGTGAGTGGATTTCTGGTGGCCTGTGGCGTGTGGCTGATATAAAGTCTGCTGCTCTCTGTTGGGTGGAGAAGTCAGCTTTAACTGGCGTGTATCATATAATTATATTAGTATTTGTGTGTGCATTACCACTCACATTCCCACATTTTGGCATGTTTTGCTTTGTTTTCTGTTTGTTATTTTAGTTTGAGGTTTTGTGTAATATCTTATATGTTTTTATTTACTACAAGCATGTTTTGTTTGTTCTGTTGTTGTGATTCCACAAACAACCAACAATTTGTTAAGTTTATTTATTAACAAATTTTGGGAGGATCCTTTGCTTATGATTGATCACAGCTGGTCCCACATCAGCTCACGGTTGATTCACCAATCAGATGATTCCTAACTCACTATAAATAACCAGTTTTCTTATCTCAGTATCTTTGTCTTAAAGAATCCCCCCTACCCACCTCTACATCCCCCTTTTCAAGAGGGGCAACACAGCGGCCCAGTGATTAGCACTGTTGCCTCACAGCAAGAATGTCTCTGGTTTAAGTCCCTACCAAACCAGTTGACATTTCTGTGTGGAGTTTGCTCGTTCTCCCCATGCTCAGTTGGGTTTTCCCCAGTTTTTCCTGTTTCCTTCCATGCAACCAAAAACATGCAACCTAAATAAATTGAACATGAGGACGGAGGACGGAGCCCAGGGCTCGAAGATCTCAAAAGCTTCGGGTTCTCTCCCCGGCAGCATGCCAAACTCACTTTATAATCCATCAAGTTGTTTTTTGCATCGAAGATGTTTTGTTTTGTTTTGTTTTGCTTTGCTTTTTAAATTGTTTTGTTTTGTTGAAATCAAGCTTGTTTTGAGAGTTCTTGAGTTTTTCTACATTCTAACAAAGACTTAAGACTAGAATACACAAGACATGTCACTCGTAAAGTTTTGAATGGTGAAAATGGGGAAAGAAGCCCCGCATACATATTAGTATAAGATCAGCAATCGATATAGACTGATGTTTCTCTGGGGGAAAAGCTCGGAAGAGATGTGTGCTTTTACGACAATTTGGTGGTCAACAAACGCAACGGAATCTCACCGAATATTTGCTTCACAGACATATGAAATATATCCAAATAAAGTGTTATATCTGTGCTTTTAAGTGAACCAAGGTTTTTGGTTTTGTAATCTGTATAAAAGGAATGCAAAGTACTGTCCGTTCTGTCAAATGCAGATCATATGACAGCAACTAGTAGTAGAGTAGATTCCCCATCAAGAACAAGTTGTGGATTGTAGAACCACGCAATCAGTCGATCAATATTCACAGGATGATAATGTTTAACACAGGCATAAATGAAGCATTCACATTAGCGTGGGCAACCTAAAAATTTGCAGATTTTGTTTGATTTGAACAAACGAAAGTCATGAGACAGTTGTTGTTTAATTTGTTTGGTGGTTGCAAATATGTAATGTAATCGTAAGCTTGGCAAATAGTTTTGGAAAATTTGATGTTTCCTCATTCAGACAGAATTCCTGAGCGTACTGCCCGAGAGGCATTTTAAAGATGACCGTCTAGTGAAATGACTTGCCATAAAGGGACTTTGATTCTCAATTTGTTGTTGATGGTTTTGGCTTTGGTTTTTTAGATGTTGTTGAGGTGTGTTTTTTTTTTTTTTTTTTTGTCTTGAAAATTTGTAAAGTCTTAACTACTACTTATATTTTTGAATTATATTAGCACATATTCTGTTTTTTTTTTTTTAGTTTTGCTTTGTCTTTTCGTTTTTGTTGTTGAGTTTAGACTTTGTTTTGTTTTTTGTTTTTTTAGTTTAGTTTTGGTTGAGTTGTGTTGTGTTGAGTTAAGATTTGTTATGTTGATATTTTGTTTTGTTCTTGTATTTTATTTTTATAGTTTGTATTGTATGAAACATATATATTATATTACATTATATTTGTTTATAAAGATTTAATTTTATTTTTAATTAACTGCATTGGTGGGTTTTGTTTTTTTATTTTGTTGAATTGTTTAGTTTTATTGCGATGTGACTTTTACAATATTGCAAAATTAAGTTTAGTCTTTGTTACTGTAACAGATTTGTACATTTTAGCATTTTGATTTAGTTTTAGTTGCATTGTACTGCATTGTGTTGAGTTGTTTGTTTTGTTTTGTCCATGTTGTGTTTTGTGCAATATTTTGTTTTCTTATTTCAGGTTGTTTCATGTTATATTCGTTTTGTCTAGTCTGCGGTGTATAAAATTGGACTATAGGATTTGAAATAAATTTTTCTAACTTACTGCAATGACAGGTTTTGTTGCACTGCGTTCTGTTAAGCTGAGGTTGTGATATATATTTGAAAATGAGAGAAGCTTTGTTTCAACTTGAGAACTAAACATTTAGAAACAATATACCACAACCTGTTGACACAACCTTTTTAAACTAACTGTTTCGCACTTTATTACTACATAAACACCTACTGTAATATGGATGTTTGTGAGAATATTTAAATCCATCATGAGCTCGAACCTTTATCTGTGATTGTTTATTTACATGTGTGTACGAGCAAATTCGTGTGTGTTGTGGAAGAAAAAGGTCAAATAAGGCCATCGCTTGTAATTACCAGCAGTGCCACTAGAAAAACAGATTAATATCCTTCTGGCCTCTCTGGCTAAAAGCACTCCACAACCCTTATTTGTTTAATTCATATCCTGGTGCTGAGCTCCATGTGGCTGTTGATTTGATTAATTTGCTTAAGCAAATTAACTCGAATTATCTAATACTTTCCCATTACCCCCACCCCCACGTCAACACCCCACCCCTCATGCTCGTCTGCTCTCAAGAGGAACAATTAAAGCTCATAATGCATAATTGTGATGGGGAAGTCAGTCTGGTTTTGGCTTCCTCATTAGAGTTTTAGCTTAGCCTCCGGTGGATGAATTATGTATCCATATACTTTTACTTCTCTTCCTGTGGTCTAAAGAGGAGGAAAAGTGGGAGGCAGTTGAAGATGGAGAGAAGAGGAGGTTGGGCTGATGATCACTAAAGCAGATAACTTGTTTTCTCTTCCCATCAGACTGAACTGTGCCGCACGCTGATTGTGTGTGATTGCGGGGGAGCTGTGTTTGCCGTAATTAAGTCTACGGTTTGGGCATGTGCAATTTCTGTTTGTTTGGTTAAATAGAGGATTGCATGAGATGTGGAATTATTGTAAACATACGATGTGAGAGAAGTAGATATTTTGTACCACTGTTTTGGAGGACATCTATAGTAAGAAAGAATTGTACAAGTAAACCCCACTAACCTTGTCTCACAAAGAGTGTTATTAAGGGTGTATAGTATAGTCTTTGTTCTCTAGTGTGCTTGTTAGGTCTTTTGCTGAATATTCCAGTTTGAATCCAACTTGAAGCAGGATGTGTAGAACCAACAAGGTTTTGTTGGTGCCGTGACCCAAACTGGAATGTGAGTAAATAAGTGTAATGGGAGGTAGGGGTAGTTAGATAGTAAGGGGATAGATAGGGGTTAGTACAAGCTGTCTCAATCCCACTCAAAGCATTGGGAGTAAATATGATAAGTAACATACAGTAGGTGCCATGAGTTGGATGGCCATTTGAGTAGAGAAGAGATAAACTCATGATTCGATTCACAATTCTGTTTTTACCATTTGATTTTAAACAAAATGAGACTGAATCAGTTATACAGGAAATAAAAAGATGTTGTTTTCTTAGGTTTTTGCTGCATGCTTCATTGTGAAATGCCACAGTTACTCACTAAAGGTAAGAAGGCTGTGCCTAGTCATGGGAGACCACATGAGAAAACCAGGTTGCTGTTGGAAATTATGTTAGAGAGGGCAGCAGGAGGCGTGCAGCCTACGGTCTGTGTGAGTCCTAATGCCCCAGTATAGTGATGGGGACACAGTATTGTCATTCTTTTGGATGAGACCTAATCCGAGGTCCCGACTCCCTTTGGGTTTTAATAATCCCATAGCACTTCTGATAAAGAGTAGGGATGTAACCCCGGGATCATCAGCCCTAAACTAACATGACTTTCCAATTATCCCCATCCACCAAGTTGGCTCTATCACTGTCTCTCCACTCCACTAATAGCTGATGTGTGGGAAGCGCACTGGCGCCATTATCCTGTAGATGCCGTCACATCATACAGGTGGATGCTGCACACTGGTGGTGGTGTGGAGATACTTCCCTGATATAGTTTGAAAAGTAATATTTTCCGTCTTTTAATAGATATATTATATGAGAGACTTACTTTGTTTACCAAATAAGTGGATCAAATAAAAGTTGCATTGTAAACATTAAATAAAAGTAAAAAATGTATTCTTTTTTTATTTTATACATGAAGTTTTTAGTTATGATGCTCCCAAAATCATTCAGCATAAATTTGCAGATTTTTTCAAAATTCTCTGCAGAAATAGCAAAAAAAAATGTCTGCAGGTTCTGTCTGGCCCTACCTATATGCCATGATATTACTGTAAATCAGGGGTGTCCAAACTCAGTCCTGAAGGGCCGGTGTCCAGCAGATTTTAGCTCCAACTTGCCTCAACACACCTGTAAGGATGTTTCTAGAAAACCTATAAGAGCTTGATTAGCTTGTTTTTAATTGGGGTTGGAATTAAACAGATTGATCTGACTTTAGTTTTGTGAAACAATTGTTCTACTATATCAGGGGTGTCCAAACTCGGTCCTGGAGAGCTGGTGTCTTGCACATTTTTTCCAACCTGAATTAAACACACCTGAACCAGCTAATCAAGCTCTTTCTAGGTATACTAGAAACTTACAGGGAAGTGTGTTAAAGTAAGTTGGAGCTAAAATATGGACACCCCTGTACTACATAAATCCAAAGGAAAAAGCAGACATGCTGAATGAGTTGCAAAATGACTCTCTGCCAGAAGGGTCTGGCTGCAGACCGGGTGGAGATGCAACCTGAGACTGCTGCAAAGGCTCAAATGCGTAAACCTAACCTCACACCTCACACCTAACCTAACCTACTACTCACAGTGATGTTACTAGCTTTTTTGGGTGCATGTGTCAGAGACTGAATGTCTGAGACTGCATATCTGCAGCCATACCATTGGAAAAAAGACAGACTCAAAAATGTGGTTTGAAACACCTTGTATTCTTTCATTACAAACATGTAACCAATCCTGTCAGTTTGGCATGGGACTTTTCTTATTAGTATCTCTACTGACTTCCTGATTTCTGGTTTTACCTATACTAAATGAGGCAGTGGCATAGTGTTTTTTAAGGCATAGAGAAATCTCAATCTATTGAAATATTAATGTAGGCTACATTCAAATGTTAATCTAATCAAGTTTAAATGGATAAAACAATGACAGGGGGACTTTCTCATTCTCATTTATTTCCCCAGTAGAGCATTGAAAGATGTCCAGATTTAAAATCGACCATCTTTTATGTTTCATTTCTTAATATTTAAACCATGCCTGTTATTTGGAGTTGTCATCACAGCTGTCCTTAGATTTTGCCTGAAGTGTATGTACTCATTCTTCCCTCTACTGGACAAGTAAGGAATTACAGCTGCAGATGACAGCAGGGAGACTCAGTTGGCAGTGTGCAGTGATTAAAAACTCATTTGATTTTCTCTTCTCTTCTGTCTCTCTCTTTTCTGCATCTTTAGCAATAACATTTCATTTTATAGGCTTTAATGGAATGGTCATATTCAGAGCCGTGGCACAGCAGTAGTTTGTCCCCTGCATGATGTGTCAGGAATTTAGTGCTCACACGGGGACTAAAAAAAGAGTCCAGAAGTCTTGTTTATTTTTCAATAATTTTTATCTTTATTATTTTTAATTTATGATGTTATTCCATTTCTTATCATGAACTTACTATAAGAAACTTTAGAGAAAGATGATTCTAATGACAATTTGCATTTTCAATTTTTTAATACATACATCTCAAACTTTATTTTTCCCAGTTTAAGTTCGCCTACTAGTTCAGTTTGTTTAATTTACACTGTTTATTAATTTATTTGTTTGTTTGTTTGTTTATTATTATTTTTTTTGTCATTAATTAATTAATTATTTCATTGCAAACATGCAAACTCCACACAAAAATAGAAGCTCGAACCAGCAATCTTCTTGCTGTGAGGCAATCGTTCTATCCACTGCGCCACCTTGTCGTCCCTTATTTATTCATTTATCTATGTATTTGTACTATACTTGTATTGTCTTGTATTCTTCTATTGTAAAATCGATTTAAATCCTAATTAATGAAAAATAATAAGACATTATTTACATATTTAAGAAATATTATTCAAAATAAGAATAAAAATATAAAATAAAAATTTAAAAGAACTGTTAAAACTTATTTTATACAGCATTTCCAGTTGTGGTTTTTGTAGTCTCCAACTGGAGGCTTTGGTTTGACTAATCTCACTTCTTGGTCTTACTATCGCTGAAAAAAAATCTGTACATTCAACACTTTACAAACTAGAAAAGTTTACTGGTTCAAATCTTCTGGAAAGGCAAAACATTGATTGGATTTGAAGGTGTTTTAAGACTTATATAGTCTGTGCGTGTGCCTTGACCTCTTTGACCTCTGGGAGTTGGCCGCTCCCTGTGAGATGACACAGCAGCTTATACTCTATTATTGATTTGTCTGTTTATGCTTTTCTCATAAACACAGAGGCAACAGCTTCTGCATTTCAATACGCCATTACAAATTTAAAACACACACATATGATTTTCTCATGATAACGTTCAATTATACATGTGTATATATAGCAGCAACAGCAAAGTCAAGGGGTCAGATCCCTCCGGAAAGACATAAACTATTAAAGATGCATGCACTCTAGAACAGAATAGACTTCCAAATGTAAATCCATAATGTAGAGGAGCATTAAAGTAATGTGCTGTTTGCAGAGGGGTACAGTAGGAAGCAATAATCAAATGCTTGGAGAGGTAATTCAATAATGAGCTGTTCCTTATGAACATGATGTGTAATCCCCAAATTATTTAGGAAAATATTACGGTGCAAAAATATCTAAATTAAATAAACAAAGAACAATAAACAAAGAAAGCCTGAGCCTGACTTGTACCTGAATGGGAGATCACATGAGAAAACTTGGTTGCTGTAGAAGGCTGTGTTGGTGTGGCCTGCAGGGGGGGCACTCAACCAGCAGTCTGTGGTCATCCTAATGCCCCTGTATATGGAAGAGGACACTGTACTGTCAGTGAGCACTGTCTTTCAGATGCGACGTTAAACCGAGGTCCTGACTCCCTGTTGTCATTAAAATTCCCTTGTAGCTGTTATGTGGTGACACCCTAACCCCCCCGCCCCATATTCCCAACACATTAGGACACATATATGTCACTAAAAAGTGACAATTATTTGCTCTTGCATTGTTTTTAGCAAATTCGTTCTTCTGGTATGAAAATTAATTTTGAAGCTGCGTCACGCCCATGTGATCATTGTATATTCTAATGTTAATGAGATGCAACTTCATTAATATGCATGATATAGCTTCAAAGACCTTTACCTGTTACAGCAGGGGTCTCAAACTCGCGGCCCGCGGGCCATTTGCGGCCCTCAGTGCAATATTTTGTGGCCCGCGCCGACCGCTGTATACTCTGACAGCTCCTATTAGATTCTAGCCGTGTAAACAAAGGGGCGGGGATGCCGATGACGTTACCACGCACCCCGCCCCTTTGTTAGACGCTGTGACGGGCGGGAAGTGTAAGGAGGGAACTCGCGCCGGCCAGAACCAAGGTAAGCTGTTCCCGCCCCCGCCTGCCACTTAGCTACCTATCTGCACCCTGCCACCTACCTAGCTACAGCCTGCATCTTATATATATTATAGGTAGATACAGACTGGTACAGACTGATGTGACTGGAGTGGGGTGGGGGTGTTTTATTTATACATATATACGCCTTTTTTTTAGGTGAGGGCAGGCACGTGCACACATAGGGCTCAACCTGTGCAGAGCACATGCCCTTTTTAGTCTTGGATAGAAAGTGCGCTTCCAAAATGATCAAAAGTGCCCCCGCGACGCGACACACCTTCGGTCCCGCCCTTCAGTAGGCGCGCGACAACACCGCTCTTGAGTACGCGCGCGACAACACAGCTGATCAGCACGCGCGCGACAACACAGCTGATCAGCACGCGCGCGATAACACCGCTCTTCAGTACGCGTGCGATAACACCGCTCTTCAGTACGCGTGCATCCACTCTGCAGATCTGCACCAATTCCACCCCCCCCCCCCCCCCAACCTTTGGAGTGAGTTCCCCCAAGCCATACTGAGGGTCTCAACTGCTTAAAGCCAAATGTGGTTCAGATTCAGATTTGTGAGAAGAAGCGCTGTCAAGTCTCTGGCAGCAAGAAGTAGGCAAAAGACGCCATGTTCAGAAGAACTGTTCATAATCTTCACTCAATGTTCTATTAATGTTCAGGACACTTCATGTTCAGAAGAAATAATTAAAACTGTTAATAATGACATTTGAGGACTTTTTTTTGTGAAATCCCTTATGCGGCCCAGCCTCACCCAGACTTTGCCTCCTGCGGCCCCCAGGTAAATTGAGTTTGAGACCCCTGTGTTACAGTGTTTAGAGAGACTTGTATTGACAACCGTAAATAAAACAAGTGGAAGAAGAAGAAGAATTTTTGACACGTGCCGAAATGTGGCGAAAATTTGTTTCCATTTCCCCATGATGAAAGCACAGCTCAGGTCTATGGCCAAGTAGTTGGATTAAAGTGGTCTGCTAACATGCAACAAAAATATGTTTGTAAGGAACAGTTTTTACCCGAGAGCTGTTCGAATCAGGAAATGGTGAAATACAGATTTGCCACTCGTCTTCTTCTAAAAGAAGACTCCAGTTTGTGTTAATTCTCCCGTTTCTACAGATTTGGTAAGTGTGTGATCAGTGTTCTTTATTATGTTTATTCAGATGGGAAAGTTAGTTAGTATTGTTAACAATACTCTTTCAGTTTTTGAAGACATACCCTAGTCAAAATGAATTTAGTTACTAAGATTACAGTCATATTACTACAATATTCAGATAGCAAAGTTAGATTGTATCATCAACAGTACTCTTTCAGTTTTTAAAGACATTACGTAGTGTAATGACTGAAGTTACTAAGTAGTTTGCAGTAATATTACTACAATATTATGGACTGGGAATGCTTTGTTCTGTCTTTTTAAATGATTGTACAGCAGTTCATCGCCTAAGAATTATAAGGTTCTATCTGACATTTTTGTCAAAATTGAGCTATTCACATATTAAAAAACAGATTATTTACATTATGTGGTGTTTTTTATAAAGTTGTTTACATTTTAAGACCTTTTATCTAAAAAACAAAAAAGATTTTTCTACAAAGTCGAACTCTAGCTTGGCTCTCTAAGATTCTTTCTGTGAGCCAATCAGCATTTTTAATACATGCACAAGGACCAGTCGGGATTAGCTTTTTTTGTAATTTCGCCGGACTGCTACGTTGACAGAGAGAAAGAACAGAAAGAAAGACAAAACCACACCAAATCACAGTCGGCTAAATAATGCTGCACTACACAAAATTGAGATGTGTGTAAATTTGATGATTTAGAAGCAGTTTTTGACTTCGAGATGAAATGTTCCATTTTATATTGTTGAAAAAAAAAAAGAATATTAAAAAATTGTATATATTAAATGTGAAATATTTTTAGTTGTGTATATATAGTCAGTGAAACTTTTTAGTGTATTAAACTTTGCTCATTGTCTGTTTTCTTTTTAATGTCTTTAAATTTTATTTTAAGCCTTGAAGGGCAAATATGTATTTTAATTAATGTGGTATAAAATGTATTAAATATAGCATATAATTAAATAAATTTAATTCAATAATTCATTTAAAGCATACAATTTAATAAATAGTAACATATTAATTAGATAAAATTAACATCTGCACCTGACAAAATATTTAGTACAGCCTTTTATGCTTAATTTAAACAAGAAAAAAGATTCACCCTTGAACAGGAAATAAATGTTATAAAGTAAAAACGTAAATTTCTCAAGCATCAACATATTGTTACAGCACCAATTTATATATTTTGTTATTGTATTTCTTGATTAATAATGCTTCAGTGAATGATCTGCCAGATAGAACCTTTTAATTCCAAGTGGAAAATGACTTTTCAGAATTAAAAGGTTCTATCTGCATTTATCATTGAAAGAGAATTGTTACACACATGTTGTTTGCTATGTGGAATGCAAAAACTTTGAAGGTCAATGTCTTAAAATCATTGAGAATGCAGATACAGCCTTATAATTTTAACATGACAAGTTGCATCCATCCTCAAAACCCAAAATTAGGTGGGAGTGCCAGACCAATGTTTTCACAACAGATATTGCATGCTAAGATTACAACAGTGACTATCAGGATTACAACAGTCCACTTTTACAGTGCAGTGCAGAATTTGTGGCAGACACAATGGTCTATTTATTAGTTATTTGTTTATTTCAACAAATACTGTTGGCAATATCAAATACCATTGCCAGACTTCAATATTCTTCTTGTCAGGAGCATCTTCAATTTCTGCTGTATTCACAGGCGTGTTTGTGTTAAAGGTTAAAATTGATAAGGCAGTGGACATGCACTGTCATCAACCAGATAATGTGACTGAGGGGAATCTGGTGGAGAGAAATCCTTTACTTCACACAGCTCTCAGATCCTCTGTAAACTCTGCTCTTTTTCTCTGCGTCTGTTTTTGGGTTGCTGCATGTAATGAAACTCCCCTTTTCATGCATACCCTTCCCTCTTTCGCTGCTTGACTCCCACCTAAATAAAGCTGGACTCACACACACTTCACTGACATTTTTCAAACTACAGGTGTGAAAACACCCTGTTGAGATGGAGATGTATTCTGGCATTCACTTTTAGGAAGGTTTCTATGCAAAGTTTGATAAATGAGACCCATAGTTGTTGTTTTTATAAATGTTAAATTGTCAGCGATATGCAAAACAAGTATAACGGCCATGTATTTTAAAGTCCAAATGTAAAAGTCACGAGTCAGTCAGTTTGTTATGTTACTTTTAAAATGTTGGATAAGTATGTGAGCGGCTAAATGAGAGCCGGTACCCATTGTAAGGACAGATAACAGTGGAATCTCAGCCTTGCTTCACAAAAGACTCAGGCTCCCGTCGTCTCGACATCATCTAAGAATCTCTATGTTGAAGCCGTCCTGCCGGGACTCATGTTTCTAATCCTATCCTTACATCCTGTGGCTCAGAGGCAGCGGCGTCGCGCATCTCTCATCGCTTTTCAGTGTGGCGTATTTATTTGAAGACTGTATTCGCATTCTGAGGGCCTGTGAAAGCGAGGAACTTCGAGTTTCCAAAAGCAGTTTGTGGTTTCTGCCTCTATCTCCGCTACGTCCCTTGTATTAGCATACTAACCCTGTCTCAAATATGGAAAAGCTTGCTTCTTATCACATAAAAGCGTCTCATCAAAAAAAGGAGGAATGGTTTCAGAAAGGAAAACCACTTTGCTTTGAGACTTTGAGATTTCAGTTGCTCTTTTGTCTTTTGTTGTTTCTCGGTATATTTGGAGTTTCTCTCTATTCCTGTTCCTCTGTTGTTTACGTCTCTTCGTTTCATGTTGCTTATCTGTGTCTTCCAGTTTTTTGGCTTTACCACACGTTTGCTGGCTGGACGAGGATTTTTCTTACGAAAAAATCCTTGTCAGATTTTTTTTCCTCTGCTCCTTCTTAATTTTTCTTTGTGTAGCTTATATTAAGAGGAAATGTGAGCCCAAGTTCTTGTCACATTCAGTGAACTGTAATGAATTATAGAGCACAACACAACAAAGACGACTAGACAGGCAGACTGCAGCATATTTCGACCGGAAAGATCTTCACAGATTGGCTTTGTATAGCAGTGTAAGTGCGCTGGTAGGGCATGTAACACGCTGGCCTGATGCGCTCCCTCCGCAGGAAACCGTTCCGTTCTTTTGATTTGATTTTTTTAAAAGAGGAAAATAAACATGGTTTCTAGCTTTGGCTTTGGATGCAAACTTCTGTCTAGGGAAGAAAACTTTTCTGGGGCAAACTTTTTGACTCTCGCATGAAGCATACTTTTATAATGATGTTATTATACATTTAATGAAACCATTCACCTGTAAATGATCATTCTGTTATCATTGAATTATTTTTATGTTATTTTAAACCTGTATGATTTTGTGTTATGAGGAATATGAATAAAGATATTTACTGGAATGTCCAAGCGGCTCAGTTTATGCCATAAATGTTTTTTAATGCTCAAAATGTTGAGCATTCTGTGTCAAATTATCATATAAATAATGTAACATTAAACAGGAATATTAATGCAGTAAATATATCAAATTAATTTAATTATATTTCTTACTCACAGTTGCTCAGAAAGTTAAGTTGGTACTCCATACATATCTGAGATCAAAGTTGAATGTTCAATAAAATAAAATAAAATAATATAATATAACATAACATAACATAACATAACATAATATAATATAATATAATATATAATTTTTGACAACTAACTCCATACATCCTCAGGTTTAAAAATACTCAAACACAAAATGTTTGCTGATGTTTTTCTGCAAAATTAATAGATTCATTATTTAATGTTGTTAGTTTTGAGGGTCATAAAGTACTTGCAAACTTTTGTTTCTATAGTTCAAAGGACCAAATTGTTTGTCAAACCAGGACTGAATGTATTATATGTGCTCAGTAAATTAGTTTTATTTGATTTTATTCATTCATTCTTTGATTTAATTCTTTTGCATGGCTTCAGAATATGTAAAAAATAATTATTTTATTGGGCTTTTTACCCAATTTACTTTCATTTTATAAACAAGCTCAGCTTGAACATTTTTAATTTGTTTTCTGGGGGAGGTTTGACTATTTTACTGAACTATTCCTTTAAAGGTCTGAATATAGATTAATAATGAAGACAACATGAGCATTTTAAAAACATGTGCACAAATTAAAAACATTTGGTTAAGCAGGACTTTTTTCTGTCCTCTACTTTGCTACATATGCATGCATGGATAATTATGCTTGTTAAATCAGCAAATCATAAACCGTAACCTTGTAACAGAGGTTGCAATTAAATGTATAAACAACCTCTTGCAATTGCGTAAATCAGTTGTAAAAGGAGCACAAATCTGAAAGTGACTTTATGCGAGTATAACTCACTTTTGTTTTGTTTTCCATGCATGGTCACCCCTCCTTTATGATATAAGGACAAGGGCAACGAGGCAGTAAAATCGTTAATGAGTTGTGCTGTCCCTCTCCAGCTTGTGATTAATGCTGTTTTTCAGTTTTATAGGATTCTTCTTTGAGTAGTCGTTCTTAGACATGAAGATCAGTGGTAAGGATTTACAGCTCATTATCGTATACTGATCGCTGGAGCCAAGGTGTCTGTGCCAGCGTAGACGTGTTAAAGTGGTACAAAGAACATTGAATGTGTAGCTGTGATGTCTCAGACCTATATCTGTGTCTTTAATTAGGTCTCATAACAGCAAAGGTTTAAATTCTAAAGTACTAATTATCCATTTGATGCACACACATAAAAAAGATATACTGTAAAATCATCTGGAGAAAGTTGAATCTGAATTGAATGCGATCTATATGTAGTGAGAAAATGATGGTATGGATTTTTTAAAAAGCTATTTGGCTAATGGTTGGCATTAGCCTTTTTGGTTTACATATATACATGTGAATATAATATATAGGCGGCATGATGGCTCATTGTTTAGCACTGTCGCCTCACAGCAAGAAGGTTGACGGTTTAAGTCCCAGCTGAGAAAGTTGGTATTTCTGCGTGGAGTTTGACGTTCTCCCCATGCTGGCATGTGATTCCTCCGGGTGCTCTGGTTTCTAAGAGACTAAGCCGAAGGAAAATAAATGAATGAATTAATGAATATAATATATATATTAATATAAGTGTACATAAAATATATATTATGCTGAGGAGAAGCATAGCAGCACTATTCCAAACACAGAAGTAAGCAGTTATTGCATTTAATAAAAAAGTAAAAAAATTAGTTGATTGCAAGATTGAAGGATTTAAATCTGGATTATTATTTTTTTAAATATGTCTGTTAATTGTAACGGACAGTGGGTTTAAATGTTAAAAATATCTGCTAATTATAATGAATCTTGCTGTCGCCTCACAGCAAGAAGGTTGCTGGTTTGAGCCTCGGCTGGGTCAGTTGGCATTTTTGTGTGGAGTTTGCATGTTCTCCCCACATTTGCGTGGGTTTCCACCGGGTGTTTCCCCCACAAGTCCAAAGACCTGTGGTATAAGTAAATTGGGTAAGCTAAAATTGTCCTTATAGTGCATGTGCGTGAATAAGAGTGTATGGGTGTTTCCCAGTGATGGGTTACAGCTGAAAGGGCATCTGCTGTGTAAAAATCATATGCTGGATAAGTTGGTGGTTCATTCCACTGTGGCAACCCCAGATTAACGAAGGAACAAAGCCAAAAAGAAAATGGACGAATGTTTGAACCTGCTGTCCATTGAAATGAGCAAAAATTGTGTATTGATTATTTTTATTTGTTTAGATCTACATTGAATAAAAAAATTCAAAGATGATTCCTTGGATTTACAATTGTTTTTTTTTTTTTTTTTTTTTTACATTAAGTGATTGTCAATGATTTATTTGGGCTAAGTTTAACCCCTTCAGGCCTGAATTATGGATTATTCCAAGTTGCTGAATTTTTTTTCTCTGTTCAATACAATGAAAAAATGACTCTGCAAAATAGTTATGGGTTGAATTTAAACAATCAAATTTAAAGCATGTTCAACTTAATTTGTTTGTTTAAAGTCCCCAAGAAATCCAAACTAACCACATTGATTTTGTTAGCTCACATTGCTAGTTTTGTAGTTTTGTGGTATATACAGTGTGTGTATATATATATATATTTATATATATATATACATATATATGTTTGCCCTTCTAATCTTTAATTGAAATCTTAAAATGAACTTCCTGTTTGTTTTCAGTTTTATTTTCAGACTACGTGATTTTGAGGTAATGGACATGGCTATCTCTATTCCAACTGTAAGTTTTTACAGTAAACAGCAATGGTGAGCAGGAGGAGTCTGTTAGGTTGTAATAACTCTTCTAAAACCCCTTTCCCAATCTTTTTGAATAAAATACCTAAAGAAAAAAAAAACAAGCCACGCCCACTGTTGCTCATTTAAAATTCTCTAGGAACTGCGTCACATCACGAAAAGTATAATTATAGTAATTATATTATAGTAATTATAGTGTAATATTATAATGATGAGCTTCTGGTTCACAGGGACTTTAAAATTAGTCACATTAACCAATTTATCATGCATACACATCAAAAAAGCCATTTCTTTTTTCCTTTGAAATGTTATATACAGATGGATCTAGCAAATAGTGTTAAGAATGTAAATAGTCCATTTTGAATTCGCAGTAATAACTGCATTTAAGCTCTAATAATAACTTACAAGAAACAGCTGAGCTTACAAGTCACTGTAAATGGAATCAATGAGAGTAATAGGAAGGAAAATAAGGATATATCTTCAAATGAAAAAGAGAGACTGTGTGTGTGTGTGTGTGTGTGTGTGTGTGTGTGTGTGTGTGTGTGTGTGTGTGTGTGTGTGTGTGTGTGTGTGTGTGTGTGTGTGTGTGTGTGTGTGTGTGTGTGTGTGCGCGTGTGTGCATGTGTGCATGTGTGTGTGTGTGTGTGTGTGTGCAGGACAGTTTACTTCACAGCAAAGCCCCAGACGGGAGAGACTATGTGGGAGGAGACTCCTCTTATCTCAGTGAGAACTTAAAAAACATGTGAATGTGAAGGCAAAACAACCAGCTGTTAAAATGTTACCACAGCCTAAACGCAACCATCCTCTATGGAGCCTGATCCTATCACAGACCTCATCCTATCTGTAAAACACATTGCTGCTAATGACATGACGAGAGTCAGTCCCATCAGGGAGACCAGGGAGCACACCTAATAAGGAGGGAAAAGTGCTGTTTAAATCAGGAAGTTTCAGAGGAGAGCGGTTGTGAAAATGTAGGTGGAAGATGTCTCCCCTTCCACTGACAGAATGAGAAAGCAGGAGAGATACAGGACTGATAGAGAGTGGGAGGCTGGGAGAAAAGAGTAGATGGCAGGGCATAGCCGCATTGATTGGCTCCTGCTCGCCCGTGGGCTCTGTCGATTGTGCCCCCTCTTAAAAGGTTGCAGTGTTATTAAAAGGTTTCCTTTATCTGTCCGTCACCCTTTTGCTGTAAGGATGGCGAGCAGGAGAGGAGGAGCCGAGAGAGATGGGCCTGTCAGAGTCACTTCTTTTCTGTGTCTTTGCTCCCTGCAGTAATTCCCTCCACAGCCATCCAGCATCCTACTGGTGTTACTGCCATTACTAGATGCTCATTTGTGATAATGACTTATGAATGTAACTGTATTTGTCCTGCTTTATTGAAAACAGCTTGAAATTTTTTCAAAGCTGTGGTTGCTTCATGCAAGGTTTAGCAAAAATACATTGGAATATATTTTCAAGAGTTCACATAAGATCCTCGAGCCCAGGGCTCCCTCCTGTTTGCAAGCGCTCAGGTAGATCTCCAGAACTCCCCTGCTGAAGTAGCTAATGAACAGATAGTGATTGCTCTTAAGAGATAACTGCTTACTAGCAGGATGGATGTCTATGGTGCCAATTTGGATTAGTCAATTTACTTAAGTTGCATGCTTTTTGGACAGTGGGAGTAAGGGTGGAAGGGGGGATTCTTCAAAGAGAAGATTGTTGTGATATGAAACTTAAGGTATTTATAGACCATTTCAATGTGGCCATGTCATTTGCCCATGAACATTTCCTGCTTGTTATCAAACTATTCCATAAGTATAACAAGAGGCAATTCATTCATTACTTAATGTTAAAGCAGCTATTATAACATTATTTATCAATATGTGGCTCTCTTTGGATTCTCGGAAGCTATAGAAATTAAAACATATAAAACAGGAAATACACTGGGACCATTGCTTTTGTTTACATCACTCAAAATGGTCTAGAGTAGGAATTGTCTGATTGGTGAATCTTAAATTGGATAGCGCCGGACCAGCTGCAAGCAATCATAAGCATGTGATCCTCTCGAAATTAGTTTATAAATAAACTTAACTTAAAATAAAATACCAAACATTGTAATTTTAGGTGTGTAAACATAAACTACAAAATACAGCAGCCACAAATGTATAAAAATAAAATACTGTATTTTGTATTTTAAAAATACTACAAAATACTTTTACAAAGGAGCATGAAATTTCTTTGCAAATCTTCCATCAATTAGACCTATTTGATCCTTTCCTTTACTATTAAAACTGATATAGTGAAGTAAAGAATGTTTGATAGCAAATGTGGCCAGTAAAATTGCCATCATCTCTGCACATTGATTATTCATCCTCCTACTACTTTAAAAAGGTGTTAAATAAAAAGTTAAGTAAAAAATTTGTTCACATGAAATTTTCAGAAATCTTTTTTTTTTGCTATCGGTCTCTTCAATCCTCAATGTAAAAACTGTATTAGGAGTTTTTTAATAATTAAACATTTGTGTTTCATATGTTGTGGCATCTTAAGGCTTACATCGTTCCTCTTCATTAAATATACAGTGGACCTACTGATCAAGTACTGGCATTTGAAACTGTCAAAGAAGTATTTATTAATAAGACTTATATATTAATAATTTTATATTGGTATTTATTAATAAGACTTATTTTTATGTTGCTTGTTTTAACGACAAACATTTGGCATTAGCAATCCATTCAAAACTAATATTATCTGTAAAGTACTGTATACTCTTTCTCCTAGAATTTTTTAAATTCTTCTTTAAATGGAAGAGTCAATGACATCCAAAGCACCAGTCAGAGGGTGCATTTATAGTATATTATGTCTTGATGTAGATTTTCTTACACCTAAAACTCATTAAGAAAATAAAAAGTTTTGATAGACTTTTAAAAGTGTAGTTTCAGCTTTAAACAATCATAACACCAGATTCCAAGACTTTTAGTTTTTTTTTTAGTTTTTTTCTAGTTTTACCCCCAAACAGACATTCAGATAGCCATGTCATTCATTCATTTTCTTTTCAGCTTAGTGTCTTTATTAGTCTGAGGGCGCCACAGCAGAATGAACCGCCAACTTATCCCGCTTATGTTTTACGCAGCGGATGCCCTTCCAGTCTCAACCCATCACTGGGAAACATCCATACACACACACACTCAGTCACACACATACACTACAAACAATTCACCTGTACCGCATGTCTTTGGACTTATGGGGGAAACCGGAGCACCTAGAGGAAACCCTCGCAAACATGGGGAGACCCTGCTGAAAAATCCAGCTAGGCTGGTTTGCTGGTTTTAGCTGGTCGACCAGCCTGGTTTTAGAGGGCCAGTTTTGGTTTCCAGCCATTTCCAGCCTGGTCTTAGCTGGTCAGGCTGGGAGATGACCAGCTAAAACCAGCTTGACCAGCCTAGCCAAGCTGGGAGTCCAGCCAAAACCAGCTATGTCCAGCTTAAACCAGGCTGGTCAAGCTGGTTTTAGCTGGATTTGGCTGGTCATTTTACAGTCTGACCAGCTAAGACCAGGCTAGAAATGGCTGGCAACCAGCCTGGAAATGACCAAAATACCTCTAAAACCAGGCTGGTCAACCAGCTAAAACCAGCCAAACAGCCTAGGCTGGTTTAAGCTGGATTTTTCAGCAGGGGATTATGCAAACTCCACAAAGAAACGCCAAAAGACCCCGCTGGGGCTTGAACCAGCGACTTTCTTGCTGTGCAGATAGCCATGTTGGTAACCAAAATGCTACTAGCTGGTCAGCAGACAAAAGGTCAAAACACTATCAAAACTGGCAACAACTTACCTAGTTTGGCCTTTCAGGTCTCATTAGGTGTGTTTCAGCAGTTTTCTCCCTTTGTATTTATTGAGAAAGTTAGCATTTAAAATATGAACTTTTTCTCTCTCTCTTCTATATTACTATCTGTTTCTCCTCACCCCATCACCTTATTCTTCCAAACAAACCCTAAACAAACATCAGCCTCCTGACTAGTTATCAGTATGCTCTGAAATGTTTATAAAATGAAATGATGTGCCAAATGAATATGCTCACCAGGGGAAAAAAAACATCCTGAGGTAAATACTCATAATCAGAAACAGGTGTCTCACAGCAAGCAGGTGTTTGTGTTCGTTAGAGAGAGTTCGAGCAGCGCATAGACTTTAATCCTGTGTTCTGATGAAGAGTGCCAGACTCGCTCTAGTATCCAGCTGTGTTCGTTGACCCTTGGCCACTCAAATCGTGTCCGATCAACACGGAACAGTCGCAAACTAGAAACAGTTTGGTAGGTCACCTTTTGCAAACAGAACTTTCATCCTTCGCTTCGACTCTTTCAAAGTGTGAGCTCGTTCTCAAATAAGTCACTGGAGGACAACACAGAGCACTGATCCAGTCGATGACCTGAACACTGCTCCGCTGAGTCCAAACATAGCCATCGACCCGATTCCGCAAAGCGTGCCAAATCACCGACCCAGAACTACAGACTGTATTGGTGAAGTCAATGGGATTCACCAGGTCTGACCGTTAATGTGGTCAATGAGCCAGTCTTCCACTAAATACAGATTCTGCTTCTAGATAGCTGTTCCACAACAAGGGACATGGGAAAGACAGAGGCCAGGGGACGGGCATCCGAATGCAGAGTGGCAATCTGGGATTTTACACATGAAGGATCCCACACCTGGTCTGTAGAGAACTCTCGGGCCATTGTGTTCGCTACATTGAGTTTCGTCTCGAGTTGACTCTCAGATACAGCTCTAACCTCAGCTTGACTCTGTGACAAAAACGAGCTGCCCAAGTGGTCTGACTGTCATTTTCTATTCAAAGACCCATGCATCCTCTGACTGATTCAGTAGCATTCATTCATGCAAGATGATTTAGAGCAGATCCAGCGTTCACATTCAGTTTACAATTACTGCATCCTAATTCTTTAGATCTGATATTATTCGGTTCCTCCACATATTTGTGACTTTATGTAACACTTTACTTTAATGGGGTGTTCATAAGACTGTCATGGTACCTTTATAAGTATGGCATGACATATGAGATTTTATGCATGCTTATGACAACTGTCATTAAGTGTCATTAGCTCAGTTATATCATATTAAATGCAGTTGTGGCTTTGTTTGAGATGTTTCTAAGACAACTCGTCAAATAAATCATAACATTTGTCTTCGGTTATGACAACTTGACATTACCAAGACAACATAACTCGTCATAAATCTGTTTTTGATTTAAAATTGATTTGAAATATGAGAACTTTTGTTAATTTACAAATTTGTCAATACTCAGTCAAATAATTTTATTACGGCATCAATAATAATTAATGGCAATTAATGACATTGTAATGAAACAGTCATTAAAAATGACACAACTGAGCAAATGACACATAATGACAGTTGCCATAAGCATAAACTAAATCCCATTCATTTTCATCATGTGCATGTCATTACAGTTAAGAATACTGGGGACACACTGTCCATTTGTGTTGGAACAACATGAATGAATTACAGTAAGTTAGCTTATTAGTTTCTACAAATACACAGTGCATCCAGAAAGTATTCATAGTGCTTCCCTTTTTCCACATTTTTTATACCATAACCTTATTCTAAAAGTAATTAAATGTATTTATTTCCTCAAAAAAAATTCCTTATTTCTCTCCAGAGATGTTCAATAGGATTTAGGTCTGGTCTCTGGCTGGGCCAGTCAAGGACATTCATCGAATTGTTTTGAAGCCACTCCATTGATATTTTGGTGGTGTGCTCTGGGTCATTGTCCTGCTGGAAGATAAACCGTCACCACGGTCTGAGGTCAAGAGAACTCTGAAGCAGGTTTTCCTGTTTCGGAGGTCTACAGAAAATTCCTTTGTCCTTATGCCTGGTTTGAGCTTTGACATGCACAACCCTGGGACCTTATATAGACAAGTGTATGCCTTTTCAAATGTCCACTCAACTGAATTTACCACAAGTGAACTCCCATTAAGCTGTTAAAACATCTCACAAATGATCAGTGGAAACAGAATGTATCTAAGCTCAATTTAGAGCTTCACAGCAAAGGCTGTGAATACTGATGTACATGTGATTTTTAAGGTTTTTTATTTTGAAACAATTTGCAACAATTAAAAAAATTTTTTTCCCATTGTCATTACGGGGTATTGTATGTAGAATTTTAATATTAAATAAATAAATTTAATCCATTTTGGATTATGCGCTATGAATACTTTCCAAATGCACTGTAAGTTGACTGTAGATAAACCAATTAAGTTGTCACAAAAACTGTAAGAATTGGTGAGTTTCAGCTCCTTTTAAATAAAAATTTTGAATAAACAGCGATTTAGAGAGTATTATAAAGGTCTTATGAACACTGCTTCAGGTAAAGTGTTACCTGCCTTTATATATAGCAAAGCACATGATCTTTTCATCCCTTTTTATTTGCTTGATTGCCCATCGAAGGTACTGAAGGAAGTTCGGGATGAGGACTGGGATTTGAGGAACATTGTTTACACCCTGATCAACAGAAGAAGGGGGGAGGCTTCTGTCACTTATGCTGAGAGCCATGACCAGGTTAGTCATTTGTTAAGTGAGTGACAAGTCATACATACTGAAAAATGTCTGATCGCATAGCTGTCTAATTGTGTTAAGGTAAGGTGTAAATGGCTCCCAAAATGCATTCAAGATGGATATAAAATTGAAGTGGTTTGGGACTAGGGCTGTACGATTAGTTGAAAATATTTTAATTGTGATTTCTTTCTTTCTTTCTTTCTTTCTTTCTTTCTTTCTTTCTTTCTTTTCATTTTATTTTTTTACAGAGATTGCGATTTTGATATGATTTACGATTTAATTTTATAATTTTGTTTAATTTAATAATCTAAAATGCACTGAGTGTTAATAAAAAAGCAACTTAAAAGATATTAACTTATATTAGCAAACATCTCTGAAATTGTACTTTGCTGTTGCTTTCGGAAGACACTCCACAAAGAAGCAAGTTGCCTTTCATTGATCAGGGTCATCAACTCCTAGTAGCTTAGTGGTTAAGTGACTCACCTCTCATGCCAGAGAGCGGGTTCTATCCCCGACTCGAACACAGCAAAGAAGACCAAGGCGAGACCAAGATGACAACCAAAACGACAACCATGAAGACGAAGATTAAGCAGAGCAGTAAGACCAGGAAAAAAAACAAACACGAAAATGGAGATCAAAACCAAGAAGATGACGACCAAGAAGACGAAGACTAAGTAGACAAAGACCAAGACGAAGATGACGAAGAAGACCAAGCCAAAGAAGATAAAGACAAAAACCAAGACCAAGACAATGACAAAGAAGCAGGACAACCAAGATCAAGATGAAGACCAAGACAAAGATAATGACTAAGCAGATGAAGATAATGATGATAAAGACCAAGAAGAAGAAGACGAAGACAAAGGAGATGAAGAAGACGAAGTAGGCAAGTAGTAGACACAGATTAAGGCGAAGATGACGAAGAAGACCAAGACAAAGAAGATGAAGACTAAACCAAGGCGACGACAAAGAAGCAGGACGATGAAGATGTAGACCAAGACAAAAAAGAGGATCAGATGAAGACCAAGACAAAGATGCCGACAAAGAAAACGAAGACTAAGAAGAAGACGAAGAAAACCATGTCAAAGAAGACGACGACCCAGACGAAGACAACAAAGAAGATGATGAAGATGATGATGAAGAAGACGAAGTAGAAAAGTAGAAGTAGACAAAGACCAAGACAAAGATGACGCAGAAAACCAAGACAAAGAAGATGAAGAATATGATCAGACAGATTATTGGAAGACTCTCTGTTTTTTTGCCTTACCTAACTTTGTTTGATTTCATCAATTCCCAGTAGCTAAGTGGTTATGTGACTCACCTCTTATGCCAGAGACCCGAGTTCTATCCCCAACTATGAAAAAGACAAAGACCAAGCAGACAACTAAGACCAAGAAAATGACAAAGACCAAGAAGACTAAGACGACGATGGCGATTTAGTTTTTCTTTAAGACGAAGTATAGTAGAAGTAGACAAAGACCAAGACGAAGATGACGAAGAAGACCAAGACAAAGAAGATGAAGATAAAAACCAAGACCAAAACGACGACAAAGAAGCAGGGTGACCAAGATGAAGAAGACCAAGACAAAGATGACGACCAAGCAAACAAAGACGACGAAGATAAACAACAAGACGACGAGGACAAAGGAGATGAAGAAGACGAAGAAGACAAGTTGTAGACAAAGATTAAGACAAAAATGCTGCAGACGAAAACCAAGACCAAGACGATCACAAAGAAGCAGGACGATGAAGATGAAGACCAAGACAAAGAAGATGATCAGATGAAGACCAAGACAAAACTGACAACCAAGAAAACAAAGACTAAGAAGATAACTAAGAAAACCAAGTCAAAGAAGACGACGACCAAGACGAAGACAACAAAGAGGAGGAGGATGAAGACCAAGATGAAGAAGATGACTGCAAAGAAGATATGAAGACCAAGACAAAGATAACGACCAAGAAAATGAAGACTAAGATGACGACAAAGACGATAAAGAAAACCAAGTCAAAGAAGAAGATGACAAAGATGATGATGATGACAAAGAATATGATCAGACAGCTTATTGGAAGACTGTCTGTTTTTGCCTTACCTAACATTGTTTCTTACTGGAGATTTCATCAACTCTTAGTAGCTAAGTGGTTACGTGACTCACCTCTCATACCAGAGACCCGGGTTCTATCCATGACTCTGACAGACAATGAAAAAGACCAAGATGACGACCATGAAGACGAAGACCAAGCAGACAACCAAGACCAAGAAAACAACAAAAACCAAGAAGACTAAGATGACGTTGGCGATTTAGTTTTTCTTTCTTGTGTGCTGATGATGGTTTACCTGAACACAAGTGACGTACAAAACCTCCTGTAACTCACATATAAAAGGCAATTGTGTGCTGAATAAGACATACAGCTGATATTTCTATAAAAAGAGTAAATAAATCAGTCACATTGGTTAAATGTAAAATTTAATTTAAACTACTTAATTTTGTTAAATTTGAAATTATAAGCATGGGTTTTGAAGATCAGAATATACATTATATATATTTAGCAGAGACACATTTATGTAACCAAACGTAGATGGAATTATCTTCACAAATCAGATCTGAAAAAACACATTGTAGAATCAGCAATCTTTACAATTAGTTTGTTCATGTTTCAAATGTATAGATGCTCTTGCACAATAAAAAAACACGTAGTTAAAAAAAAATGTGTTGCTCCATCCTTCTTACTTTCATTTTTTTATTTTTTACACCTACAATACCAGTCAAAAGTTTGGGGTCTGTAGGATTTTTAAATGTTATAAAATAGGCTTATCCTGCTCACCAAGGCTGCACTTATTTAATTTAATAATTTATTCCAGTAAAACATTTAGTTGTTTATGATTGCATCTTAGTAATAATAATCTAAAATAAGTCCAATGATAATGGACCAAACCATTACAAACAAAGAGGGGAAAGATCAACAAATATGCAAATACACAACATATTGTACATGTATTTGACACTCAAGACAAATTAGAATCTTTCAAATTATGACTTTCACTCTTTAACCGTTAAACCACAACTTCTCTAGTTTTTGATTTTAAATAAACATTGAACAAAAAAACTTCCTTTTAGCCAGCTTAACAAGAAAACTCATTTTAAAAACTTGTATACTTTGTGCTTCTTACTTTATTCATTTGTTTTATTCTTTACACCTATTTAATTCTTTATTATTACACCTTTGTAATAATAATCTAAAACAGTCCAATGATAATGGAGCAAACATTTTAAACAAACTGAGAGAAAGATCAACAAATGTTCACAGACTTAACATATCAACATATTGCACATGTATTGTAGCACTCTATAGACAAATGATGGCTCTTACTCTTAAACTATTAAACCACAACTTCTCCACTTTTTGATTTTAAATGCTATAAACATTTAGCAAAAACGTTCCTGTTCCACCAGCTTTACGAGTAGGATAGAGATTGTCAGCTAATTTTGGATAGTCACCATTCTCAAATGTTTTCTTAATGTTAAATCAAGTTAAACATGCTGATATCTTTATGTTTGTTACCAGGCATTGGTCGGGGACAAGTCGCTGGCATTTTGGCTGATGGACAAAGAGATGTACACCAACATGAGTGCTCTCACTACCATGATGCCTGTTATAGACCGTGGCATCCAGCTGCATAAACTCATCCGTCTGCTCACTCACAGTCTCGGAGGGGAGGGCTACCTCAACTTCATGGGTGAGTCTCCTTGGAAACTAGTTGTTCTGTTTTGTGCCTCTACTGAAGTAGAAGTGTGTTTGTTGGCATTTTGGGCTGGCATAGGCTAGTTTTGAAGTTGTTAGTCATATTCAAAAAAGTATAAAAGTTTGTGCTGATTATATGGTTATGAATCTCCCTTCTTAAGTTGTATTTGGAATGGAAATTTTCAAAAAAAGAAATGGGTTTTCTAAACTACAAACTTATTTCAGAAGGAAAAATACGTATAGGTTTGTATACACATCACAACAGAGGGAAAATAAACCATGCTTTGCGCCCAGCCTGAAGCGGTAAAAGATTGCTGTCTGGATGAGTAAAGATGTCTTTCATTACAAGCGCAGTCCTCTTCTATCAAACACATAAAAGCATTTCACTTTGTCTGCTCATCCATGTCTGTGCGACAGTACTAAAAACAGTAATATGTCCAAAGGTCACCATCTTTGTATCTTTCCATCTGCAAATAGAAAGTAAAGCCACTTTGGTATAATTGCACACAAAGGCGAGTGGCAGAACACATTCAGAAAGGAAGGGGAAAAAGAAAAAATATGCCTGAGACTTGAAACAGCCAAGGCCAGACGGCAAACAGCAGCGCCATCAGATCGATGGCGAGGCAGTCGTTTAGCTCGTGTTGAGCGAGAACAAATTGTTCGAGCAAAAGAATCAATCTGACATGTCAAGCCTAAAGCTCCTCATCCTCGAAAAATTCCTCTTAACTCAAAGCGAGAGAAAGGCCAGCACTGTGGTGGGGGGTGGAGGGGTGGGGGGGGTGAACATGGAAAAGAGACATATCTTGATTTCAAGAGGAAATTGTGTCTATGACATCCAAGATTTGCTCTTATTTTTTCTTTTTTTTTTTTGGAAAACATACAATTCTGCTCAGAGTTGTGAATAATTTCACTTTTTACTTTATTCCCTGTTTCATTTCTTTATTGAAACTGGGTTCTTCCTCAGAGTAAAGTGTGATTTTATATTTGTGTACTTTTTGCATATACATTCTTAAAATAAGTGACATTAACCTCAGGATTAAAATTGTTTAAGACAAGTTTCAGAGAATAATGCTTAAAAAGTTTCAGAGAATATGTTGAAGTGGCAGATAGGGAAAGTTTTCACACACTCCACTGAATTATTTGTTTATCTCAGCTGTTATATAGTAACAATACTGGAAGTCTCGGCTCCCAAATAAACAAACCAGTGAATGAAATAAATAAATCTATTGAACAGGGGAAAGAAGGATACAGTTAATTAAACAAAGATAATAAGCTGGTAACACTTCATAATTCCAACAGTTAATTTTAATGTATTTTTGTAGCATAAACAAACCATAAAAAATGCATTTATTATAGTATTTATTCATATGTGTTAATGTTAGTTAATGAAAATAAAGTTGTTTGCTGAGGGCGTCACGGTGGCGCGGTGGGTAGCATGATCATCTCACAGCAAGGTCGCTGGTTCAAGCCCCGGCTGGGTCAACTAGTCAACTAATTGCTTTGAAAGCAATGGGTTTGCTCTTTTTTTTTTTTTTAAAGTAGAGTCAACTATTCACTTTTTTAAAATGCGTAAAGTAATTCACAACAAAACCTATCAATAATCTGTCAATTTAAGTTTTTGAAAACTGCAGATATATTTTAGCCTTGTGTACATTTCAAGAGCTCACTCTTAGCTGATGATTGATAAAAAAGCTTACTTGGCATGCTGTTCTGGGAGAGAGCCCAGAGCTCAGAATATCCTTAAGGCCGAAGCTCCCTCCCGTTAGAAGGATGAGAGGGGAGTTCGAGCTCAGGTAGGTTTCGAGAGGGGGTTGGTCAAGATGAAGATGACTGGAGGGGCAAACTCTAGTTATTTATAGTGTGTCAGTATTCGACTGATTGGTGCATCAACGGAGCTGATGCGGTACCAGCCGTGTTCAATCATAAGCATGTGATCCTCTTGAAATTAGTTTATAAATAAAACACACTCACAAGTATGAGTTTCTTTCTTTTGTTGAACACAAAATTGGGTATCTTGATGAATGTGCGCAGTTGTGGACATTCATGTGAGCAGTTGTGACCTGCCTTTTGAATTTTTTTTTACTTTTTCAAATATTTCCCAAATTATGTTTAACAGAGCAAAGAAATTTTTACAGTATGTCTTAGAATATTTTTTCTTCTGGTGAAAGTTTTATTTGCTTTATTTAGGCTGGAATAAAAAAAGCAAAATCGTAATATAATAATTTAACCTAGTAACCTAGCTAAGCCTTTAAATGACAATTTAAGCTGAATGATAGTGTCTTGAAAAAATCTCTAGTTAAATATTATTTACCATCATCATGGCGAAGATAAAATAAATCAATCAGAAATGAGTTATTAAAACTATTATGTTTAAATGTGGTAAAAAAAATCTCACTGTTAAACAGAAATTGGGGACATAAAATAAACAGGGGAGCTAATAGTTCAGGGGATTTAATAATTCTTATTGGAACTGTATATGCAAATAATTCATAAGCTGCACATAGTTAAAGTCAAAATTATTAGCCCTCCTGTGATTTATGTTTTTACTTTCTTTTTCAAATATTTCCCAGATAGTGTTTAAAAGAGAAAGGAAATTTCCCCAGTATTTTCTATTATATATATATATATATATATATATATATATATATATATATATATATATATATATATATATATATATATATATATATATATATAACGTACGTATATACCTACTTATATAAATATATATATATATTTTTTTTTCCGTTTTTAGAAATTAGTTATTAAAACTATTATGTTTAGAAATGTGAAAGAAACAGCAATTGGGGAAAATAAATTAAATTATTACAATTTAAATAATTCTCACCTCAACTGTATGTATAAAAAGCAATATATAATTTGAAACAACAGATTCTAATGTTCTGTAGTAGACAGAACCGTCATCTCTACTGTTTTTAACCAGCGTTTTTAGTAATGGAATAATGAAGCAGTTGTGAATTGTGTAAAGAAGCACTTGGTAGAACACACTGAGTTCGTCCTGGCTGTGCAGGTGAAAGACTTGACTGCACTCCTTCTCAAATCAATGCTCAGTTTTGCTCAAATCTGTCCACACAAACACATCGATCTCTTTCTCCCCGCTAACGCCGTTAATTAGCATGCTGCGGCTACATCATCTCCTGCAGCAGCCGACACGCTAGCGCAGCTCGGTAAATATTCCAGGCCTATTCTGAGGTTGCTGTTTAAACTGTGAGAGCTGCTTTAGGCTTGGCAGATTAACATCCGCTAGTTCATGAGATGCTTGTGGTGCACGTCCATTCCTCTCTGCCCTCTTTTTTTCTCCGGATCATTGTGCCATTGGACATTGATGTTAGCAGTGTTCCTCCTCTGATTAGTAGTTCTCGCTCATTGACTTTGGCTCTCTCTCAGAGGGAGCGAGAGAACTGATCAAAAATCGTTACGCCTGTCTGCTCCGCCGTTTGTTATTACAACCATCATTGCTGGTTACTGTTATTTAGGCTGTGCATGTACATGGGAGTGTTGCAGATCTGGTAGTGATCCATCTTAACATATTTTTACACTCAATACACATCAATGACAATAAAAAAAAATTAAAAGAAGCATTCATTCATTCATTTTCTTTTTGGCTTAGTCCCTTTATTAATCCGGGGTCGCCACATTGGAATGAATCGCCAACTCATCCAGCACGTTTTTACGCAGTGGATGCCCTTCCAGCCGCAACCTCAATCTCTGGGAAATTTAAAAGAAGCAAATATTTCAATGCACATCGGTTTAACTTCACTTAAAACATTATATTAAAATGTATTGAACTTATGTATATAAATAAAGTGATTGACTGATTAGCCTATTAAAATTAGTGAAATTAACATAAAAACATTTTTGATCATATCTTTTTACAGTAGAGGTTGGGCATTCAAAGTTGAGCATTCAAAATCTTTAAAAGTTCAGTGTGTTGTTTGCCATTTATACTGTATGTAACTATTTGTGAACGTTTACTTGTAATTGCTTACAGAGTGCGAATTATTCATTGTCGATCAGGGGGTCAACTGTTTCTGTAATGTTATTTTTTGTGACATGCTTCAGTGAATTAAATTATATGACATCTATTTTATCAGTATTTTATGGGATAGTATTCTGGCCTATAATATCCTGTGATTAGCTATTTACTGTAGGCTACTGTAGGACAAACTATGTGTTACAAGGTAGAGGCTGACAACAGGGAGTGCGGATTCAAATGCAGGGTTTATTAGCACGATGGTCAGGCAAGCAACGGTCAACACAGGGGCAAACAGATATTTACAGGCAAATCCAGAGTGGTGGTCAAATATCAGGCAAGAGGTCAGAAGGCAGGCAGCAGATAACGTAAATAAACAAAACAAGGCACAGGGTCAAAAACATGGCAGGACAAGGTAAGGGAAAACATGCCATAATGTTAACAGTTCAACAGATAACAAGACTCAGCAACTTCTGTGAGTTTGTGTGCTGACTTTATAGTCCTAGTAATCAGTTTATGTGTAACTTTAGCTGTGTCTGTCTGCAATCATGGGGATCTAGGCCAGGTGTGTGAGTAGTGCATGACTGGATCTTGTAGTCCATTTAATAGCAGATTTGTAGTCCGTTAGTGATCTGCAGCCACTAATCTAATTTTAATTTACTTTTAGGCTATACAGTATGTTGAAACAAACAAGACAAGTGAACACTTAACATGTCTACCAGCTTAGATTATTTGACGCATTTATGCATTCACAGTGGTATAATCCATAGTAGGGGTGGTCATATGTATATTTATATTAATTATTATTTTATTAGTAATGTTAGTATTTAAGATGTAGATTAGAGCAAACGAATTCTTAATATTTAGAGGACTGACCCCATACATGTTGTTTTCACATCTTTCAAGGGGGTCAAGCATTAATTAGGGTGATCAGTCCAATCATCAGTCCTTGGATCCGCTTTTGCTTCAGAACTGCCTCAATCCTTCGTGGCATAGATTCAACAAGGTACTGGAAATATTCCTCAGAGATTTTGGTCCATATTGCAGGATAGCATCAGGAAGTTGCTGCAGATTTGTCAGATGCACATCCATGATACGAATTTCCCATTCCACCTCATGCAAATGTTGCTCTATTGGATTGAGTTCTGATGACTGTGGAGGACATTTGAGTATGATGAACTCATTGTCATGTTCAAGAAACCAGTCTTAGATGATTTGTGCTTTATGACATGGTGCGTTATCCTGCTGGAAGTAGCCATCAGAAAATGGGTACACTATGGTCAATACGGGATGGACATGGTCAGCAAAAATACTCAAGTAGGCTGTAGCATTGACACAATGCTCAATTGGTACTAATAGGTGTGCCAAGAAAATAACCCCCACACCATTACACCACCTCTACCACCCTAAACTGCTGACACAATGCAGGATGGATCCGTGCTTTTATGTTTTTGCCCCTACCATCCAAATGTTGCAGCAGAAATTGAGACTCATCAGACCAGGCAATGTTGTTCCAATCTTTTATTGTCCAATTTTGGTGAGCCTGTGCAAATTGTAGCCTCAGGTTACTGTTCTTAGCTGACAGGATGGCACCCGGTGTGGTCTTCTGCTGCTGTAGCCCATCCACCTCAAGGTTCGACATGTTGTGTGTCTGCATACCTTGTTTGTAACAAGTGGTTATTTCAGTTACTGTTGTCTTTATATCAGCTCAAACCAGTCTGGCCATTCTCCTCTGACCTCTAGCATCAACAAGGCATTTGCTCCCACAGAACTACCACTCACTGATTATTTTCTCTTTATCTGACCATTCTCTATAAACCCCTCAAAATGGTTGTGCGTGAAAATCCCATAAGACAAGCAGTTTCTGAAATACTCAGACCAGCCCATCTGGAACCAACAACCATGCCTCGTTCAAAGTTACTTAAATCTCAAAGTTACTTAAATCTTTGCAGATTGTCTTGACCATGTCTACATGCCTAAATGCATTGAGTTGCTGCCATGTGATTGGTTGATTAGAAAATTGCGCAAACAAGCAGTTGCACAGGTGTACCTAATAAAGTGGCCGCTGAGTGTAATTTGTAAGACTTTTTTAAGTATCTTAACCAACACTTTCTTTTCTATATCTTCTTTCTTAAATGACTCGTTTCTATTCCCCAACATGCCAGCAGATTAAATAAACCCCTAGTTTAAACCCTGCTGTCTGCACAAAATACAAGGACTGAGGGTTAGCGTAGGAGAAAGAAGAAGAAAGGGAATGAAATTTTCAAGTAAAACGGAGGTTAAATAAAAACAAGAACAAATCAGCCTGTCACTGGTGTATGCGGAAGTGCAAGCAGGAAAACAGCAGTCCTGATTAATAGAAATTTCAGCAGGAGATCAGAGAAGCATTAGGCTGACAGCGCGGAGGCTGCCAGACAAGGCCTGAGAAGCACAGAGGAAGGCAATGTGCCTGAAGAGGCTTTAATTGAATTTGAAAGGGGTGCCATTTTCTTCAAGCAGTGAAAGAGTTTGGTTTGTGGGCGAGAAGCAATGGCCTCTATTTATTTATTTAGTCTGTGTTTAACGTACCTCTTCAGTCGTTTCTTTTGAAAAAGAGCTTCAAAACAGGGAACAAATCATGCTTTTCCCCTCTTCTCTCTTGTCCGTCTGGCAGGTGTCCATTTGTTTTACAGACATCACGCTCTGTCCCAGTTGGTTCACTAGCCAATACGTTTGCATCTGGAACACAGAGTTTGATAAAAGACCTTTTGAAAAACCCAATTTTGAGCATTTATTTGTGTGTATTCAAAGCCCACATGACTAAACTTGACAAAGAACTGCAATAAAGAAATCATTTTCCCAGAAATGAAATTTCTGTCATCTTTTACTTGTCCTGCACTTGTTCCAAACCTATTTTTGTTTTTTGTTTTTTTCTTCTGCTGAGCACAAAAGAAGACATTTACACACGTTTGAAAACTAGTAGCCATTGATAGATGTTTTGAAGAATAGTTTTGAAAAAATACTGGAAACCACTAGCCACAGTCGTGGCCAACAATGCAATCTTCCATTAGCCAATATCACATAAAACATTTTTGTTATCGCATGATCTGCTAAAACAGGGGTGTCAAACTCAGTTCCTAAAAGGCTGCAGCCCTGCACAGTTTTGTTCCAGCCTTGCTTCAACACACTTAACCTACAGTCACACTGGACTTTTCTCTCCATAGACTTCTATTCATACGCACGCGAATGCTTTAGACCAGAAACGTAAGCTTGTGTGGAAAGTTTCGCCGTTTGCTGCATGGAAAGTTTAAGCTTGATGAACTCTGACCTGCGAAATCATATCACAAGATTGCGTGAGACTAATCAAGGATTAAAACATGACCTCTTGGGACAGAAAATGGAGCAATCGCTCACTTTTTTTAATGTCAATCATCTTTTTTAATCCCGCCCCTTTTCCCAACACCGTATGACAGAATTTCGCAAGATCAAACTCTAGTGTGACCGCAGCTTTACCTGTACGTTTCAAACAAGCCTGAAGAACTTATATTGTTTGATCAGGTGTGTTTAATTAGGGTTAGAACTAAATTGTGCAGAGCTGCAGCCCTCCAGTTTGACACATGTCTGCTAAAACAAATAATCATACTTTTTATTGTTATGCATGCTGGTTTTTATTGATAAATGTGTACCATTGTGTCTGCAGTCTTCAATGTTCTTTAAATATCTTCTTTTTTGTTCAGCAGAAAAAATATAATTTATAGATATTTTGTAATAGTATGACTGTGAGTAAATGATAAGAAATGTGTCTTGTTTTTTTTTAAGGCTCATGTAAACATAGGACAATAAATGTAATGATAAAGATATGATTTTAAATTTCTATAAACTCACAGAAAAATAATATGTTTGGAATCATTTTGAAAACAGGTTTTTTCCAGTTGATGAACAACAACTTTGACACCCAATTAAAACATTAATTTATTAATTAATTAATTAATAAAAAAAAGTAAAATGCTGCTGTACCCTACAAAAAAATCTGTACAATTCTAAGCCCAATGTCAATGTCTAACGCAATAACATTTACATTTTGGGGAAAAGAAGCATTTCTGAACAGAAAAAAAGTCAGTTTGAATGAATAATTCATACAAGTCATGAATAGTTTTTTTTTATGCTTGAATTTTCTTTAACAAATCATGTCAAATGATTGTTTTAACAGCCACGTCACCAGCCACTGACATAACAGTGTAATTGAAATCGAGTATTATCATTGATTAAATGCTGATTTATACTTCTGTGAGTGATCTGCATAATCCACGGTGCCTGTCTTGCACGTAATAATGCATTTATACTTCTGCATGCTGTTTGTGTTGCTCTCCAATAACAGTTCTGAAACACTAGCTGGCAGTAGGTTTTTATGTTCCTCTATGTCGAATTTCTTTGTGGCTTTTTGTTTTTTTCTAAGCGCTACAAGAAGCTAAAACTCGCTCATTCAGAAGCGGGAACCAGTGAACATGCAACAAATTTAATAAGATAAACCCAAAACACCTTCACCGGACTCGACACTTGTAAACAATCGCACTATCAAGCTCGCAGCTCTCAGTACCATCCACGCTCGGCACCGATACCAAGCTGATCCCTGACCTTGCGCTACGCGTCGTTGCGACATGTAGTTAAATTTTTTGAGAGGTGTGTCAGCATCAGCGACAGCCAGAGCGAGGGCTATGCAGCAGTGCGGAGGCTGCGTCAGTTCATACGCTTGCGCTTGACACAGAATTATAAATCAGCCTTAAAGGTGTGATCATACACATGAAGTTTATTTCAAATAAATGACATAGACCAATCACATCAACATCAAAAATAAACTAAGATGACCATAAGGCACAATACTGCAAGGTAATGTTGCATATTTTAGTGCAAAATGCATCTTTTTGCAACATATCTTCATTTAACTGTGTGAAATATTTGACAATAAAGCACATTCTGCAATTGTTCCTTAAATAATAGACAATCTTGTTATCTACAGCAATGACATTTGTGCATTTTAAGCATCCGAGTACATTTTAAGGCCAATGTATACAGTATGTGTGTTTCATTAGGATAGTGGTGAAGTAAAGCATATGTTGGCTCCTACTGGAATGGAGAGGGAGTTATTCCTCCCATTAGACAGACTCCTATTCCCCTTAATTAAGACAGGAAGATGCAGACGGCAGGCAAAATTGCACACTAAACAAAAGGCAGCCAGACACACAGACTGTATATTTAAAAGCATCCAGCAAGAGCTGGCTCCGGTTATTAAGACAGAAGTTTGAAGTGTTATTTTGGCAAAGGTCTTACCCAGCATTCTCGGCACTGAAACTGCAAGGTCGTGGCCTTTGTGATGCAATCAACTCCTGATCTTACTGTTTTGTAGTCTGAATGCACCTCTTGTGACTGTCACAAACATAATGCAGAAAGTAACTTTTTGCATGTATAAGCATATTTTGTATAAAGGTATCAAATTAACATATTCAGTAGCAACCGCCAAGACAAATGCAATTATTTTTGCTTATAAAGTATGTAGGGATTTGGAATTTACCGCAGAACTCGTCCAGCATGGTTTGTGTGGACATACTTTAAGAGTGTGTGCTATGATATAAATAAATGGACTTAAAACTACAAACTTACTTCAGTAAAACGTTAGAAAAGATTTTTGGTCAAGAGTAAAAAAGAATTGGGTAAGCTAAATTGTCTATGGTATATGTGTGTGAATGAGTGGCTATGGATGTTTTCCAGTGATGGGTTGCAGCTGGAAGAGCATCCGCAGCGTAAAACATATGCTGGATAAGTTGGCTGTTCATTCTGCTGTGGCGACCCCTGATTATTTAAAAAGGACTACGCTGAAAAGGAAATGAATGAACGAATAAATTTCTGGGTAAAAAAACAACCTTTTTTCCATTTAATACATTTTTATTTTATTTTAAGAAACATTTAACATTTTTGATGTGCACTTTTGATGTGGATGGTCCTGTGCTACTGGAGATACTGTGACAACACATAAAAAATGCATATACTGCAGAAATGGTAGAGGTTTTAAAAACCATAAACCTTAAAACCGGTAAACGTCCCAACACAATTGGGTATTTGTGTGTTCTAATGAAAAAAGCTTACTTACATGCATGTCACTGGCTACTTCACTGGCTACAAGAATTTAAAAGGCAGAAGATCTTAAAAAATATCAGTGTCAGAAACCATGGTGCTCATTTTGACCTGTATTTGCTTGTTCATTTGACTCTTAAAATACCAGTATCCACTGGGCCACAGTTTAGCTTTAAAAAAATGTAATAAAAATTGTATATACGTACATATATATATATATATATATATATATATATATATATATATATATATATATATATATATATAAAATGAAATGAGATGAAATACTTTTTATTCACTGTATTAATATTTTTATTTTAGGGACAGATAATGTACGTTTCTAGAAGAATGCCCCATATATATATATATATATATATATATATATATATATATATGTGTGTGTATGGTCATACACCCAAAGTGCTTCACGATCATGAGGGGGGTCTCTCCACACCACCACCAGTTTATATGTTCTCCCCATGTTGGCATGGGTTTCCTCCGGGTGCTGTGGTAAATTGGCCGTAGTGTATGTGTGTGAATGATTGTGTATGGTTGTTTCCCAGTACTGGGTTGTGGCTGGAGGGGCATTTGCTGTGTAAAAATATGCTGGATAAGTTGGCGGATCATTTCACTGTGGTGATATCTATTGAAAAAAGTAACTAAGCCGAAGAAATTGAATGAATGGATAAATGAATGTATAAAAGTGACCTAGCTGTACATTTTAGAAGGCATGAGAGTGAAAATTTAAGATAAACTATCCTTTTACAGTTCTACAATTCTGTCATTGAATACTAGCAATATTTTAATAAAATGTAAGAGAAATCTGACATTTTTGTTCCTCTACTAAAAATCTTTTCAGCAAAAACTGATACTTCAATATGAATCAAGCTGTTTAATCCAAGCTTTCGGAAAAGACACTATCACTATTTACAAATGAATCAATTTAAATGGATTTATTTTTTACATCAAGAACATTACGTCATAGTTTCATTTAAATAAAAAAAATAGATTTAATTGAATGTATCCCCATTTGTGAATATGATTAAACGTCTAATGGGTTTGGAATTTTTATTTTGGCCTTAACTAAACCTTTTACGATTTTCGCCTTTAGAAAGTGATAAAATTGCCAGGAAAAAAAAATCTCATAAAAAGAGAAGAAAGGACCCAGGCTGAACTCTTTTGAAGTATGATGTGACTCAAACTAAACCGCTTAACTATGGTTGACATTTTTTCAGTGATGATGAAATGAAAGAAAACCTGTATTCATTCCCCTCTTGTAAACAACCCCTTTAAAATATTAACATTAGGAAAAAAGAATCCTCAGACTTGGAAATTGGAGTGACTCACACTTTTTTGAATAAATAAATTTAAATGCTTTTCATATTCAGCTGAATTTGGTTTCCAGACACACTCGACTGATCATAGTATCCTACAGAGCCAATTAAATGTGTGGAGGAAGTCGGAAGCGTGCAATTAATTACCTTTTGTTTATAGAGGTAATTCAAACGTAACTGGTAGCTTCGAATTAGGTTAATTACAGCTGAAAATGTCATTTCGCATGAAGTCACGCTTCATCATCATCAGATACTTTTAATATTTCTCACCTAACGTGTTTATCGTCCTCCAGAAAAGCACATTGTACTGTCTGATCGCTGTGAGTCCAAGTGTTTGTTTGTTTTTTGACTCCCGGACCAGATAATCCAGACAGAGCCTCATCTTTTAGTCCTGGCTCTACAGGAGTCACATTATCTTTAACGGTGAAGGCAAGAGCTTCTTTCTTTGACTTCAAATTGACACTGAACTCAAAGACCATCTAATCTCCACCTTGCAGCTTGTTACACATGAAAGAGATGGAGAGCTAAAAAGAAGTCCATTTCTTATTTATGGGTTCATTTGGAGGGCTTTTCATGCAAACTATTTAAATCCCATTGCAGCTCACCAGGATCTTTGGCCTCACGCAATAGTAACCAAAGAGAAACTTGACTTCAAACATCACTACACGTCAGATCAGATTATGGGCTTAGTGAAATCTTAAAAGGGACGTGTGCGTGTGTGTGCTCTTCGTGTGGTTACTTGAGGCCGGACTGCCTAATCAAAAATGAAAATAGTGTGCTTACGCTAATAGACAAATCTGACTCTGGCCTGTTCAGAAAGTGTCAGCGGGGAAAGCGTATGGTTGTATGCTGAAGTTGATCTCTGTGGGTTTTTTGTGTCTTAATGTGGACTTGAAACTCAGTGCAATGATTTTGAATGCATCAGCATTTTGCAAAGTGTTTGAATTTGCATATTTAGTGGTGCTTGCTTAGGAAAACACTACTGCTCAATTCCAGCCATTTGAGACTTTTTGCACCATTTGTGTTCAATTGTGTGAATTTTTAAGGAGAGGTATGCGATACTTATCTCAGTGGTTGTACCGAATGATTTTGCCTAAACAGCTAAAATAGACCATAGACATTCTTTGCAGAATACTGAGACTAACACATTTAAATGTTTGGGCTTAGATTTTTTTGATGAAATCAGACTCAGGAGTGGGTGATCCGATTTCCACCACAGTCCAAAGACATGCGGTACAGGTGAATTGGGTAGGCTAAAATTGTCGGTAGTGTATGAGTGTAAATGAGAGTGTATGGATGTTTCCCAGAGACGGGTTGCAGCTGGAAGGGCATCCACTGCATAAAATATATGCTAGATAAGTTGGCGATTCATTCCGCTGTGGCGACCCCAGATTAATAAAGGAACTAAGCCAAAAAGAAAATGAATGAATGAATATGATATGCATTCTGACCCTTGGCTGCCTGTTTCACAGAGCTGTTTCTTTACTATTACTAAGTCTGTCCTGTTTTCAAAATAAGAGTCCCACTTGCATAGTTTGTTAAATACAAGCTTAGAAAAATGAAAAATCATTATGATTTGATATTTATTTGGTTTCCACGTGTACTTTCTGAATTATTTCAAGTTTCAAGAGTATTTATTGGAATTAGTTAAACCTTCATTATTACATTTATCAGAAACAAAAATATAACATTACTCATTATTCACAATATATACACAATTTATTAATTTTTTTTGTGTGCCACCCCAAGATTTGGTGTGGCCTTACTTGGCCACCCCTAAGAAAATTTTCTGGGAGTGCCACTGTTTCTACCATAATATAAAAACCACTGCCCCATGCCTTCTTCATGTTGGGGTGCTTTTTTCAGTTTATTTATGACAATTAGCATTTTTATAATGTTATTATATAATAATATTATATTATCAGTATTATTTATTATATGCATATTTATATTTGTTTTAATAAAAACAAGTTTGGATGTGCCCACCTGTCAGGTTTTTGGAGATGAATGCATTACCATATGGGGCATAAGAATAGAACTCGTGTTTGGATATAACTCTGTTTGACCACAGTTTGTAATTATTGTTCTTTTATCCGTTTGCTGGAAATTAGAACTGAATTTTGAAATAGTTTTGAAAAAAAATCTTTGCACTTAGCAAACGAAATGACATATATAGGCTGATGAATGTCTTCAGTGGAGTGCGTACAACATCGTTTCCTTATCCACGAAAGTAAATGAGTACAGTAAAGAGTCAAAGTAAAGTAAAGAGAAAGTAAAGAGGCCGAATGGAGGAGGCTCATTCTTTATTCTCGCACTGCAGATGTTCTTTTTAAATCGTTAGTGAAGCATTCAGTTTTTACACTTACAAAGTCTGCCATGTAAATAGCAAATGTGCCATGGCGTGAAGCAACTGACTCTAATTGATTTAATACACGTTATGCTCAAAACACTGCCATAACTCATCAAGAGAATAAGCACAACCCTGTTAAACCATGTGCTAGGCGTAAACTGTATTTTTTCATCCTTACAATAGAAAAAGTGGATTTGGACGTCCCCGTAATGCTTTTGCACCATGCGCTTTAGACTGTGTGCCTAGATCTTTAAAAAAGAGCCCTATGTCATTTCCAAATATCAAACCCCTATTTTTTAGCTATGCTGAAGTCTTATCTAAATTTTCATTCAATGGCACATTTAGACAACCTATTATGTCTAAATTCTTTACATTTACCAATCACACAGCACCATACTTAAAACTACAATACCAATGACATACTTAAAACTACCATACCAATGACAAATATCCAAGCACATTCTCACAAAGCTAGATTTCCATGGGCAATTTTTTTTCTTAACTTTACTTCTTAAAACTTTTTTTCAATCTATACGTTGTAGCATCTGCTTCCAGATGTACAAAAAAGGCAGAGGTGAACCTGGTCAGCCGTAGTCCTCATAGCCTTGAAGAAATCCATCTCCCTTGCAAGGTGCCCGGCTATAGCTCCAATATTGATCTAACCTTCGAAACATACACTTCGGCCCCTGTTACCTGTCAGTCAGCCTGCGGGGTGAAGCGAGCTTATATATATAACGCTCATGCATACAACAACAGCATTATTCACAACACAGGCACTAAGATGGGGTCACTGTTATTCACTTGGGCTAAACTTTTATTTCTCGTACAAACAGCAGCTCTGTTCGGCTTTAAAAGAGAAGCTTCTTTCAATGCTCTCCCATAACTTCAAGTGGTAGAGCGTGAGTGCGAGCTTTGAATAATTTAAGATTATCTTAATATATGTTCGGCTGGAGAGCAGTGGACGTTCTTTATCGTTGTGTCTGTATTCAGCGCATGACGGAGGTGACAGGGGCCGTAAGAGAGACAAAATGTCCCGTCATCTTGGTTTAATTATGGAGTCTGAGCTGTCATGGCTCTTTGTGCGAGCGCTCGCCACTTTCTCCACTTCTGGCCCATGCGCCGTGTCTCTCTGGTTGACACATGATATGACTCTATCAGAATTATTTGCCGCAGAAGGTCCCTGTGCACATTAAGTAAAGTTCAAGTGGAAGCTGAGGGATTTGATCGCTCCGATACTCTCCCTCTTTCTTTGACGCTGTTTTTTTTATTTCTGATTCCTGCCATGGATCCTTCACTGTCTCTGTGTGCTTTTAGCTTATGCTTTTTTTATTTATTTTTAAGAAGCAAATGTCTGTGAAAGGAGTCATTAGTGTTGCTAGTAGATACTTTTAATGAAGTTATGCTGCTTGGTTTGAGTAGAATGGAGGGATAGAATGTAGCTCTTTAATGAAACATATTTATTATTGGAAAAAAAGATTGCTATAAATATTTCAGTAACAATCAATCATAAACACCAATTATTCAAACAAACAAATGCATAAACAATATTTACAGAACATATTATTTAGTTTACTAATACTATTTAACTGATTATGGATAAGTAATATTGTAAATCATGCTACTTTGTATACTACTACTACTGATAATAATAATAATAATAATAATAATAATAATAATAATAATAATAATAAAAATGATTAATAATAATAATAATAATAATAATAATAATAATAATATGGGGTGCTGTGTGTACATTAATAAGGGAAAAAAATGACTTTAATGATTTTAGCCAATAGCTGCAGTGTAACAGTGAAAAAAAGTGAAAAAAGGGGTTTAAAGGGGTTCTGAATACTTTCCATACCCACTGTATGTAGAGTTAGGTCCATAAATATTTGGACATCGACACAATTCTAACATTTTTGGCCCTATACACCAACACAATGGTTTTTAAATAAAAACATTGCATAACAGGTGACGCATCAGCACAGTAGGTAGTGTTGAAAGAAGGTCGCTGGTTCAAGCCTTGGCTGGGTCAGTTGGTGTTTCTGTGTGAAGTTTGCATGTTCTCCCTGTTTGCGTGGGTTTTCTCCGGGTGCTCCGGTTTCCCCCACAGTCCAAAAACATGGGGTACAGGTGAATTGGGTAAGCTAAATTGTCCGTAGTGTATGAGTGTGAATGGGTGTGTATGGGTGTTTCCCAGAGATGGTTTGCAGCTGGAAGGGCATCTGCTGCGATAATATCACTGTGGCGACACCAGATTAATAAAGGGACCTAGCCGAAAATAAAATGAATTGATGAATGAACATTGCTTAACATTCCACTTTTCCTTCAAAAACTCTTTGGTTGCTTTTTCAGTATGCTTTGGGTCAGTCTCCATCTGCACTGTCAAGCACCTTCCAATGAGTTCTGAAGCATTTAAAACATAATCAATAAATACAAGAGAACCAGTTCCATTGACAGCCATACACCATGTCACTACAACCACCATGCTTCACTGCTTAGGATCATGAGCAGTTCCTTTCATTTTCCATACACTTCTCTTCCCATCATTCTGGTACAAGTTGATCTTGATCTCATCTTTCCATAGGATGTTGTTCCTGGCTTTTTTAGAACTCTAATCTGGCCTTCCTGTTTTTGATGCTCACCAATGGTTTACATCTTGTGGTGAACCTTCTGTATTCAATCTGGTGAAGTTTTCTCTTGATTGTAGACTTTGACAGACATACACCTACCTCCTGGAGAGTGTTCTTGATCTGACCAACTGTTGTATAGGGCGTTTTCTTCACCAGGGAAAAATATTCTTTGGTCATCCACCACAGTTGTTTCTGTGGTCTTCTGGGTATTTTAGTGTTGCTGAGCTCATTGGTAAAATCTTTCTTTTTAAGAATGTTCTAAGGAGATGTTCTGACCAGGCCTAATGTTTTTGCAATCTCTCTGATGTGTTTCTTTTGTTTTTTCAGCCTAATGATGGCTTGCTTGACAGATAGTGACAGCTCTTTGGATCTCTTCTTGAAAGTTGACAGCAACAGATTGAACATCTGGTCCAGATCTTGACCTTTTATTCACTTATTGTAATTGGGATAACGAGGGAATAGAACACACCTGTCCATTGAACAACTTAGAAGCCAATCGACCAATTACTTTTGGACCTTTAACAAGTAGGAGGCACATATGAAAACTGTTGTTATTCCTACAGTGTTCACCAGATTTGGATGTAAATATTCTCAAATTAAAGCTGACAGTCTGCAGTTAAAGCACATCTTCTTCGTTTCATATTGGTGTATAGAGCCAAAAATGTAAGAGCTCTGCTGATGTCCAAATATTTATGGCCCTAACTGTATATACAGTATAGTAAATGTAGTATACAGTAATAATAATAATAATAATAATATAAATACTACTACTAATAATAATAATAATATAAATATTAATAATAATGTTACTATTATTATATAGATAGTAGATAATATAGAATATACTGTATTTTAATTATATTTTGCCTTAGTAACAAATTCCAGTAACAGCAAATCTTGTTTCTCTCACTTTTATCAAAGTTGTTCTCTTTATCCAAAATAAATATCCTAGAGAAAAGAAGGCTAATAAAATTACACCAGCATTTCCTCTGGAGATCTTTAGATGAGCCTTACTTTGTAGCTGTTAATGGCCAAGCCTTCATAATAATACAGGTAAAATTTAAAACAAATCTTATTTATAGTTTAAAAAATACACACAGCAGTGTAAGGAAATCTCTTGCGAAATGAACCTGTAGGGTATGTAAGTTATAACATTTTCATAACACGCCAAATTACCTGAAATGCTCCAGGGTGTGTTTTCTTATTTTGTTGATAAAAGCATCTTCATTTTTCAAACTTTTCTTTTCCCAGGCAATGAGTTTGGCCATCCAGAATGGCTGGACTTTCCTAGGAAAGGAAACAATGAGAGCTACTATTACGCCCGTCGCCAGTTCAACCTGGTGGACACAGAACATCTGCGATACCGACAACTATACGCTTTCGACCGTGACATGAATCTCACAGAAGACAAATACAGCTGGCTGACTGCCGCTCAGGTGATTCCTGCAAGTGCGCGTCTCAAACTGGTTTTAACCTACAGATGAAACCCGCTGTAAATGTGCTTGCTGGATCTGTCCTTGCCATCTGTTATGCTGTGGGGAGCTATTTATCTGCTATGATAAATGGAATATGAGATGCATGGTCCTTATAATAATGAATTTGCATAATACAACCAACCAGCCATGACGCGGGAAGACCATTTCACACATGCACGCACACACATACACACAAACACCTTATAATGAAGAAAGCAGAAATATGATTTTCATCATCTTTAACAAAACACTTTATTTTAATTAATCTTTAATTAATTCTTTCAATCATTTGTTAGCTTTTTTGTAATTTATTTATTTGATATTTATGCTCACATACTTTTAAATGTTTGATAATATTATATTGACACTATTTGCACTAACCCACACCTTTTTTCTCTGTCTGTTTGTTTGGTTGTTTGTTTGTTTATCATTATTATTAGTGGTTGTAGTAGTAGTATTAGTAGTAGTAGTATTTTGTTGTTTACATATTTATTAACCTTTACCCACATGTAATTAATTCATTAATCTATTAATTTATCAATGCTTTAAAACATTTTGTTCCATTTTGCACCTTTTCACACACTCATCTTATTTATGTATTCGCAGTGGTGTGGAATGTGTTTGCCCTCTTAACCTCTGTCACACTTTACGGTTTCAGATCATCAAACTACTTAAAATGTCAGTCAAAGATAACACAAGTAAACACATTATGCAGTGAAAATTTTTCTTTATTTATTTTTTCTTTATTTATTTACATTTTTTATTAAAGAAAACAAAATCTGAAATTACAGCTCAAACTTTGATTCTTGGGCACACTTCTGAATGGCTGAAAAAAAACTTTGTCTTTGTAGTGGTCTAGTCCGACTTGAATCCAATTGCTGTGGCATAACCTTATAAAAGGCAGTCCATGTTTGAAAACCATCCATTTTGGGTGAATTACAACTATTTTGCAAAGATGAGTGGGGCAAAATTCATAATAAATTTCATAAATTCATAAATTCAAAATGCACGGACTCATTGCATGTCATTGAACACATTTGATTGCAGTTTTGTATTTAGTTTTCAATTCAAAACTGCATTTACTTGTGCTGTCTTTAAATATTATTTTAAATTAGTTCGATGATAATTTATAAAGTGTGACAAACATTCTAAAAAATAAAAAATCAATAAGAGGATGAACACTTTTTCACACCACTGTACATGTTTATCAATTTATATGAATGATATAGTAACAAATTTATAAAGTATAGTTTGTGGTAACAAATTTACTTACATTTACTTTGGACCCTTTTAAACCCAACCTGGTCAAAGAGAATTTTACTTATTCTTCTCTTCTAGATGTTTAACAAGTTGCTCAAAACTGTATAAATCCAACATATCAGACCAGCTAAAGCAAGCAAACCAGATTTTGAGTGGTTTAGGGCCATTTTACTGCAGATTTAGATCATGTAGAAGTCAAATCTAAAAAAGCTAATTTTACTCTGAGATTCTTTCAATTTGACAGTCATTTAAATCATTTACATCTAGTTTTGCTTTCTCTCAGGCTGCAGTCACGACTCTGAATCAAGATGACAAGGTGATTGTATTTGAACGTGCAAACCTGCTGTTTATTTTCAACTTCCATCCCTGCAACAGCTACACGGACTACAGGGTGGCAGCAGAGCATGCTGGGAAGTATCCTTTTAAATCAAGCTGTTCCAGAAGATGAGCACATCTTATTCTACATACAAATTCACCTGCTTATACTGTGCCCTAAAAGTATGCACTTTTTTGTGAAAAACAGTACATACTTTTTGTGTGTAACAGTGGAAACTACTATTTCATTATTAAGGGACTGTTCCATTGCTTAGTTTTGTCTCCTGTCCGTCATGCTTGCACATATTCCATGTGAAGTCAATCTTTTAACATTTCTAATGCAAATAGGATGCATTTCCATCAATTTGTTGATGTGTCTTAGTATTGGTAACCTAGCAATAGTAAACAAGGCAATCATAACAGTGACAGCTGATTAATCACATGGGTGTAATGTTTGATATGTCAGAGTTTAAATGATTCTCCCATTATTTGCATTAACCCTTTTTTGCACAAGTCAAACAAATGTATTGTATCAAATGAAATGTATTGTAAATTAAGGGATTATTATTTGAAATTTGGCATTTCCATCACTTGTTTCTCTTGAATATTTCAGAATGTGCATTAACACAGTGTTATGGAAACACATTTAATGTTTCAGAGTAGGTAAAATCTGGATAACATTCAATTAGATAACATTCATTGAATTTTACATTAATAATTATTCTAAACCCTTTATCTAAACCTTTCCACTTAACTCACATATCCAACATATTCGTAGTTTTCAAACACATTTAACTCTTTTTGTAGTTTTAACCTGCTTGTTAATTTGAATTGAGAAAACTCCCTTTATAGCTGTTTACGACCATTGTTTAGTCATATGTTAATATTTTACAAAATCACGGTGTTCACAATTTTCTGCATCTCAGACAACAATGTTGTAAAGATTTATAAAAGATAAATCACTGTCTGAGCAGCTGAGATTAGGTATGGATGTAAGCATTACAATCATGTTTTTAATATTATTGCAGCACACTCTGAGCATATATTGCTACAATTTGTTGTTCACTTTTGGCATCTAACAGAGCATTTGGACTCAGAAACTGTGATGCGTGAGGTCAGGCTTAACAAACGGATTGAATCCTCGTCAAACACACTGTGTGTTGTGGGCAATATTAACAGTTAGAGTGTGTACAAATCTGCACTGTGAATTTCTAGCAGAAGTAGACTAAGTGGGAAACTTCTTGGAATACTTTTTTAACCATAGTAGATAGGATTTGGGACATGCTAATTTGTCTATTAAATACTATTTGGGATGGATAGTATGTGAATTGTGACAGCATTGGTGATAAAAGAATGAACAAACGAACGAACGAACGAACGAATGAATAAATGAACCAATCAATAAACGAACCAACCAACCAAATGTCTTAATAGTCATTAAAAATACAACCAAAATGAACTGAAATCCTTTGGTTGCTTAAAAGAAATTAATTAAGTCAATCAATTTAGTAAATAATAAACAAATAAGAGGATATTAAACAGATAATAGAAACCAAAACATACCATTTCAAGATGCACAGTTAACATAATATTTATGGCAAGAATTCAATTGTTGATACCAATAATACATATCCTAAGAATGAATAAAAGTCAAAACGGCTTGCCATATAATATTTGATATTTAGATAATTATTGCACTATCCGTGACAGATTAAGCATAGAAATACTGTTCTTCTCAGTGGATTGATAGACTGTGTTTACATGCATATGCGATCAGTGAAATAAACAGCAAGTACGTGAGAGGTGGTCCAAATATCCCCACAAGTTGGTTCATAGCAGAAATTGCTGACCTTGGGATATTTTTTGGTCCACATGAGGAAAAGAGTTTATAAATCACAGAGAATATATATATTTTAAAAATCTGCAAATTGTTTCTTTCAAAGGTAGGGTTGAATCTACAGTATGTACAGTATAAAAAATCATTGCATCTATAGAAAGTCATAAAAGATTCAAAAACAAGTATGTGTGTGTCCTTCAGCACTTCGTGGCTCTCTTAGAGGTCGATCTGCCATTGGTTGTAACATGTTTCCATTGATGTGTAAAGACGAGTTTGTACAGTAGGGAGGAAGGGGAAAGGCAAAAACCGCCTGTCAAGCCTTGAAAACACATTTAATTGGCTGCAGAAATGATAGAGGTGACTGTCATCACACAGAATGAACTGTCCGTGCCATTGTGCGTACATGTTTGTGTGTTTGCGCACATGTGATGCTGCATTGGGGCATTCAGGTTGCACCAATGGGACTTTGTGTTTATATGGAGATTCCAATTAAGAGAAGAGAACCAGACACCCTACAACGAAAGAAACTACGCCTCATCAAACATCACCCACTCGCATAGATTTGCTCTCACAAATACCCTCAGTCACCAACATGCGCCTTTGCCTGTTTACAACCCACAAAGATGAAGCTGGTACAGTTGTTGTTGTTTTTTTATAGAAAGTGGGTTTTTCAGTAGTGTAAAAAGTGTTTCCCCCCTACTGATTTCTTATTTTGCACATCTGTCACAATTTACTGTTTCAGACCTTCATTCTAATTTAAATGTCAGTCAAAGATGACACATATAAAAACCTCATGCGGTGAAGGTTTTCATTTAAAAAAAAAAAAAAAACTACAGCTGAGGCAAACTTGGGGTTTTTTGAATGGCCAAAGAAAAAACAAAATAAAGACTTTGGAGTGGCCTAGTCAACTTCCTAACCTAAATCCAATTGAGATTATGTGGCATGACCTTAAGAAAAGGTGGTTCATGTTTAAAATCCATCCAATTTGGGTGAATTAAAACCATTTTGCAAAGATGAGTGGGATAAAATTCCTTCACAGAGCTGTAACAACACAGTGATGAAAACACTTGATTGCAGTTTTGTATTTAGTTTTCACTTCACTTTGTCTTTTGTTTTGAATTTGTTTGATGATCTGACAAATTAATGTGTGACAAACATGCTAAAAATTAAGAAATCAATAAGGGGATGAACACTTTTTCACACCACTGTACATGTTTATCCATTTATATTTATGTTATAGTAACACTTTGTTGTTGCCTTAGTTGTATATCCAAACATTTACTTTTTTCCCTTGTATAACACTTCTGAAACAAGCCTGGTTCAGTGCCTTTAATTAGAGCTGCTCTCCAAACCTGGTCAGAAAGTATTTTACTTAGAGATGACAGAGGTGACTTTCATCACACAGAACCAGCTGCCCTTGACATTGTGCGTACATGTTTGTGTCTGTTTGTGCACATGTGATGCTGCATTGGAGCATTTAGTTTGCACCAATGGGACTTTGTGTTTATATGGAGACTCCAATTAAGAGAAGAGAACCATACACTCTACAACAAGAGAAACTACGCCTCATCAAACATCACCCACTCACATAGATTTGCTCTCACAAATACCCTCAGTCACCAACATTCGACTTTGCCCATTTACAACTTGCAAAGATAAAGCTGCAGTTGCTGTTTTGAATTTCTCCAATGCTGAAAATTCTGTCTATCATAATATGTAGTGTATTTATGTAATTGACAGTGTTTATATTAGTGCAAGAACTGTAAAATTGTATGGAAATAACATTTTGGGGTGTTTCCTAGTACTGGTTTGTGGCTGGAAGGACATCCTTTGCATAAAACATATGCTGGAATAAATGGCAGTTCATTCCGCTGTGGTGACCCCTGATAAATAAGGGACTAAGCTAAAGGAGAATGAATGAATGATGATGATGAATACTACTTAAATGTAAATCAATTAATTATATTATTTTTATTATTCATTTTAAAAATGTTGGTTAACGCTGTTAAATACATATTTTAAATTGTTAATAAATTTTATTTTAAGTTATTACAAAAGCAACAATAATCATAATAATGTTGTATTTGTTACATACACAATGTTAGATTTACATCAAAATAAATACATATTTAATGTGAATAGTAGTAAAGTATTATCATTATCATCAACATTAATCATAAAGGAGAACTAAAAATGTCAAATAATACATTTCAGACATGGTAAATATTTAGAAATTTTGCCTAACTAAAATCTGAGCTGTGGTTTGAGCCTTAACTCTATAAATCTGCATTCTTGTCCTAATTCTAGTCTTCAGTCTTTCTCAAGGCGTTTGTTTGCGTCCAATCATGAATCTATGTATGAGTCCCTTGAAACATCAGGCCTTCAGATTGGATGCATCTATACCTCAGATCAATAAAACAGGAGACTGTGGTGGCAAACGTGCAGGGGCAGCTGCTTCAGATGGGGAGGGATCTATTTATTTTGCCCCCAAGAACTGATCTCTATGCCGGGGGAGGCTTGAGCCTCCGCTAGGGGTTTTCTGCAATCTTGATGCTTCAAGGGAAGAAGACTGTAATCGATACCATGATATAGGAGTATCTCCAGACTCTTTCCGCGTACCTCTTTACACTTTTATGTTTCATTCAATGTGTTTTTGCTCTTACTTTTGAGTCTTCTCGCAGTCAAGGAAGCAGACAGGGATACTTCTTGTCTGTGATAGTCAACAATTGTTTAGGAGGCACACTTTGCCAGGCAGCAGTTTGATAAATAAGTAAAAAGACAAACACTATGTGTGCATTGCAAGGTTGAAGCCAGTGCTAAAAGAATATTGTTGCTAGATGCCACAAGAGATGTGTTGTTTGAGACTGGCAATATCCTTTTAACTTTTAAACATGATGAAATACTAGAATTGTTCTTTACAAAATGGAAAAGTTTGGAATTGTTTCAGTTGAACAAGTTGTTTCCCATTGGGTTTAGTGTATGTGTTTTTGTTATAGCAGAACTTTTTTTCACATAAATATGTTGAATTGACACTGACCAGCCGCTTTATAAAGCTACAGCTTATTATTGCCGAGTAAAACCACTTTTTGCTTCCTATATTGGACAACTGTTGGGCCCAAAGTGAATGCCAAAGAAAATCTCCCCAATGCCATTACAACACAAGCAGTCTAAACAACTGACACAAACCACAATAAATCTAGCTGTTTGTATCAAATGAAAACCCCAAGATAAAAATACTAGTAGATCAGCAGAAATTCTCACTCCAGCCCGACTGACATCAAGAATCATTTCACTTTCAAAGTCACTTAAATCACCTTCATTCTTATGCTGTGAACTTCATCAGATTGCTTAACCCCATCTACATGCCTGAGCGCATATTTACATCAATGAACAGATGAATACAAGATAGTCACCATTGAGTATACTGCAGGGGTGTCCAAACTCGGTCCTGGAGGGCCAGTGTCCTGGAGAGTCTAGCTTCAACCCTAATCAAACACACCTGAACCAGCTAATCAAGCTCTTACTAGGTATAAAACTTCCTGGCAGGTGTGTTGAAGCAAGTTGGAGCTAAACTCTGCAGGACCGCGGCCCTCTAGGACTGAGTTTATAAACCCCTGGTATACTGTATCTAGTGGAGATTAGGGAGCAATTTTTAAACACTAAAGTTTTACTGTTTGTTTGTTTGTTTTTTGTTTTTTTGTTTTTTTTTTTTGTTGTATATTGGGCATTAAAAACATTTATTTTTTTGTGGAAAACAGTGATCAAAATTAGTGAACAGCAATGATTGTAGCATGAAAAAAGTAACAAAAATAAGTTTAAATTACTTTCACGTTTTCATACAAGTAACATTTCTGAAATGTACAGCAATCAATAATTAGTAGCAAATTCTGCATTCAAAGAACATCATTAGTTTCTCCCACTACTCTGCTGTAAGCTTGATCCACTCTTCTTTAATCGCATCCACACTTCCCTAACTGAAGTGAGTCTCATAGCCATAACTTAGTTTTTTTTTTCCGGAAATGTTCAATAAGGTTTTAATCAGGGCACTGGGCTGGCCCTTTTAAAGTGCTTTCAGCTTCAAGGAACTGCTTTACCTGTTTTGGTGTTTGATTGGGCTCATTGTCCTGCATGAACATTGTTGACAGTTTGAATGATGAACGCAAAGAAGGATTATGATAAACATTTACATTCGTTCTGCCATGTAGCTTCATGAAAGGCCAAACTCCTGCTGCATAAAACAAACCAAACCATGAACTTTACCTCCACTGTGACTGACTTCTGTACACATTTTTGGTTCAGTGTTTTTTTTCCACAGATTAACAATGATCATAAATTATCATAATAATACATTGTTAATGGAAAGTTCGCCTGCCAGGTAATACCAGATGACACAATGGCCCCGTTTACACTATCAGGTCTTGATGCCCAATTCCGATTTGTTGCCTATATATGATCTTTTTTTTTTGTCTGTCCGTTTGCTCATTCTTTCAGTTGTGACGCATATCATGTGTTTACACTTGCCATACAATTTAAGATGTCGCGCATGCATGACGGTGGGTTCAAGCATCTGTGCCACACTAGTCATGATGGAAGAAATTGTCTTGTTTTTAGCCCTGCAAATATGCGAAGTGTATTATAAGCAGTGAAAGGTTTAGTCCAGATTTACCCCCATGCAGTTTATGTAATAGTATGGCCCTGATGTGTGTGTGTAGATGAAGATGCAGCATTTGCCTGTGAGCGCATTGGTGTTGGAGAGAATAAAGTTGTTTTATGTGTAGGCCGCTGTACGTGTATAAATAACAACAAAAAGCAAAAGTTTCAACACAAAGTTCACCCAACTTTAAAATGATTTTGAGGTGGAGGAGTGGGGAAAGGGCCGTCATTGCAGCTTGCGCTTATGGTTTATATGCTGTATGATGTCCTCCACCATTCAGAGAAATTTGTGGGTACAAGAGAGATATCAGGTCTGGCCGGAGCAAATTGTGTCAAATGACCACTTTCCTCCTCCATGTTTTCTCTGTTGTTGTTGTTTACCACATTGGCATCTCCACACACGTTCTCCCTTCTACCCCGTTAAACCGCAGAGAAGCACCGCATTGTCGCAAGTTTAATAATGTACAGAACAGAATGCCTCAATAAATCCGATCTTCCTGTTTACATGACAGTCGCATTGTCACATATCCGATTTATATCTGATTTATTTCCACATATGAAGGAGGCCTAAAACCGATCTGTGAATATCCTAGTACATGCGTTTTTGTTTTTTTGTGTGTGTTTACACGATCATGGAACAGATCCGATCTGTCACATATGAGCAAAAAAATCAGAATTGGGTCACATTTGACTGGCAGTGTAAACGGGGCCATTGACACCAATACCTGAAAGTTTTTTTTTCTGAAATTGTTCTCTAATGTTAGTCATTGTTCTTTTTCAAACCTCTTTCATACAGTATGTATACATTGCTCAGCATAAATGAGAACACCCCCTTTGAAAAGTACAGTTTTAGTCAATGTCTTAATGAGCACAAACAATTTACAACATCTTAATATGGCTAAGTCTTGTATTACATCTATAATTTATTCATTACATAGGTGTCCAGCTGACAGTTGACTATTAAAGGGTTAAAAACTCTTCCTATTTCATGTTGGGAGTAATGGCACCACATGAAAAAGAGAAGTCTCTAGACCTGAGTAAAAAACTAATTATTTTACACAAGCAAGGTGAAGACTACAAGAAAATCTGCAAAGCATTACAGGACTAGACAGATTCTGCAGACATTTTTTGCTAAATCTGCACAGAATATTGTAAAAAGTCTGCAGATTTATGCGAAATGATTTTGGGTGTATCGTAACTAAACACTTTGTATGTTAAAAAATGTTTAATTATTGTTTACAATGCAAATCCTATTAAATCCATTTATTTGGTAAACAAAGCAAGTCTCTCATGTGATACAGTATATCTACTTAAAGACAGAAATTCTTTACTAATTGTACTGTAAGTAAATCATATGAACATTTTCATATTAGTCTGTAATATTACTGAAATTAATTCAAAAACGGATTAAATTTAAATATACACACATTTACACACTATAACTATATAAATAGACTAAATGATGGGCTAAATATCTGCAGATTTCTGTGCACACAGATACCGTGTGGGTCTACTTATCTGTCAGAATACAATAGCAAAAGTGGTACTAACATTTAAAATGGTCGTTATGGAATTTTTTAACATTACAATGATCATAAACAATCATCGGAAGCCTGTTGCATTTCTGAAGAAGAACATGGTGAACGTAATATAATGCTCAAGTACATGTCTCCTTATCTGAACACAAACAAACATCTTTTGGAAATTCTAAATAGACAAATAGAGCATCACGGTGAGCATCCGGTTTCCCCCACAGTCCAAAGACATGCGGTACAGGTGAATTGAGTAGGATAAATTGTCCGTAGTGTATGAGTGTGTGTGTGAATGTGGATGTTTCCCAGAGATGGGTTACGGCTGGAAGGGCATTCGCTGCATAAAAACTTGCTGGATGGGTTGGCGGTTCATTCCGCTGTGGCGACCCTGGATTAATAAAGGGACTAAGGCAACAAGAAAATGAATGAATAAATGAATGAATAATTTATCTTTGCCATGATGACAGTAAATAATATTTGGCTTGTTTTTTTCAAGACACTTCTATACAGCTTAAAGTAAAATTTAAAGGCTTAACAAGGTTAATTAGTTTAAGTAGGCAGGTTAGGGTAATTAGGCAAAATATAGTATATTGATGATTTGTTCTGTAGACTATTAAAAAAAAAACATATAACTTAAAGGGGCTAATAATTTTGACCTTAAAAAATGTTTGCTGTTTTATTCTAGCCAAAATAAAACAAAATAAAAGCAAAAAAAAAAATCAATGGGGACTAATAAATTTGACTTCAACTGTACAGTATGCATGTCAACATTTTGGAAATTAATTTTATTTTATTTTTTTTGTTCTTTGAGATTTAAAATGTTAATTTTCAAAGAGGGTGTGCTCATATGTAAATAGCTTTAGAGGATATACAATATTTCTTGATTTACAAGGAAACATATCTCTTACTAAGTAAAACTTCTAATAGGACAAAAATTTAAAGTAATTGTAGGTTCTTCTCTACTTGTGATCTCCACTGTATATATATTTTGCAGCACAAGCTTTGTCATCTTTACAAAATCATCCTTGCACTTGCCTTACAGACAGCTTCCATGCTCAATTATAAATGTCCCCACTGCCAAGTAATAAACACCTCTGCAAGGTGCAGAACTACACGGGCTGAATGGCTAGTTTGAACCGTGTTGCTAATGCACTCTCCAGCAGCTCCAGACCTGAGCGAGCAGCCCCTCATTATAGCAGACCCAGAGCAGAGGCCCTCGCCCATCCAACAGCTCCTGCTCGTACCCCCTGGCCTCCTCTTCAGAGAACAAGGACTGCGGGGAGCTGCCGGAGATGAGCTCCACAAACTGAAGGCCTCCCACCAGGGCCTCTATTTAATCACAGCCCAGGCAGCGAGCCCGCTTGGCGGGGAATAAAGACACCCTTCAGCCAGGGCCACTTAGGCTTCTTCCAGCCCCTGCCGCTGCCCTTTCTGTGTCTTGCGCAGGAGGGGGGAGCCCTCTATCCATGCCACCAGCCGTCGCGCTTTGAAGATGAGAGACGAGGGTGTTAGAAGTGTGGGACCAGCGGATGGAGCAGGTTAATACGGCCCTCGCATGCCTCCCCAAACACCTAATCGTTTTGTGTTTGCCCATGTATTTTTCTCATTAAAACATCGCCTTTAACCAGAGCCAGTGTGGGCTTTGTGAAAAACATTTCCAACCCTGAAGCCATGAACCTAAACGTGGAGTTTGAAATGACACTCATTGATATTCCAATGGCGTTTCGCTTTTTTTGACCTGCCAGTAGATTTGTACCATTCTCTTTCTCTTTCGGCAGCCTGCTCCATGTCTCTAGGCTGATATCGGAGATGTTGAAGTGTGAATCCCACCAGGACGTCAACCTGATCAGGCTTTGAAACTGTGAGTCATATTCTCATTATATCTGATGCGTAATACAGCAACACACACACATACCTGATTTAGAGGTCTAGTAGTGTTTCATATCTGCCGTCCCTCGTTGCTGTGCTGCTGACTGGCTGGAGCTGTTACTAATCACTTAAAGCTGATCATTATGGCAGGCTTCTCCACCGCTGGAGTGTTTTGTTTTGGGGGAGGCAGGAAAGGAGTCTTGGAAGACGATCAATCATTTCTCCTCGTGGGAGAATATCGATTCTTCCGATCTCCAGGGCCATGAAGTCCAGAGGGGCGGCTCAGCCAATCGGACCGGTCGATGAGAACGTGGCTGCCTCACGCCAGCTTCTGATAGGTGATCACAGCCATGCTTTCTAACTAGACAGACAGGGAGAACCACAAAACTGGAAGGTCATGTAGGGAATATGTTTTTGTAGGACAGCTTAAAATCACCAAAAATCAGAAAAGCGTCTGTAACTGCAAGGATTTGTTTTGTAAAAAATAAAAAATAAAAGAGAACACTTCACTCTTTGGCAAACAGGAAAGACCCCAAATCATTCCACTGGTTGGAGCCATGCCATACTCTTACTGGAGTTCTTATAATCCAATTGGCTTATAATTTGATTGATTGATTATTTGATTGAATATTTGATTGTTTGCCCTGTATTACTTTATTATACATTATTAATGTACTTTTTTTCTAATGTATAGTTGTTGGTTTTTTACTTTGAATTATAGATTTAAATCAGGGGTCTCAAACTGGCAGTCCTTGGGCCATTTACGGCCCGCCCTCCTCCTCCCTCCGGCCTACAACTGATGTCAAGAATATAATGCAATTAGGCTGGCCAAAATATTTATTTTTTGAGCCTCTATCATTGTTGTGCAGTTGCATCTAGATACTTGTGGGTTTGACCCGCCACCTAGTCAACATTAGTTTTACTTTCATTTTCTCTCAGTGTACGGTCGAGAGTAACACACATGCATTTTATTTCTGTGTCTGATTTAATTGTAAAAATACATGTCCATAAGTGCTCTATTTTTACTAACCCTCTATTTTTGTAAATTTTAAATGGTTGGTTGATTAATATCAGTTTTATTCCACCTGTATTTTGTTGTATTAACACTTCTTCATGACTTACACGTTCTGCTGGTGGTGTAACAAATAGGATCATTTTGCTAATATTCGATTCAAATGGCCTTTTTAAAAATATTTTCCTCATTTTCATACACACAACAACCACAGATATATTTCAGCAGCTTATGCGTGACACGATAAACGTGCTGATTTGCATTATCACTAGTGACAGGTAATGCTTGAAATATAAACGTCATGTGTGGTATCCTAAGATGCATCTATTATGTCAGGTTTCCAATTTTTCCTTGTGCTTGAATAGTAAAACAGCCCTATTTTAAATATATATATATATATATATATATATATATATATATATATATATATATATATATATATATATATATATATTTTATTTATTTATTTATTTTTTTGTATTTCATATTGGACACCAACACAAAAATAATTGAACAAAATATTACATTTTAAAAGATGATAATTATTACAGAAAAAAGGGTATCTAATATTTATATATTATTAATTAATTCTATGTATTATTTGTAATTTTAATGTAAAATACATCTTTCACATACACACATACACATTTTGTTTCTGATTTCTCTGTAATCTTTGTTTTTTAAGCTGCATTTACCAAAGCGGAACCACACTCTCAGAAGCATAAAATGACAGAAGTCCTCCAGTCTTCCAGACTAGAAAGAATAGGTCCGTCCCTACAGAGCGAGTGCAGTCAGGTCTATAGCAGACTTAAGTGTTCCCCAGTTAAAACGTGTCCTGGGGGCAAGAATTCTACAGATCGATTGAGAGAAAGGACCATCTTCAGCTCACGTTCAGAGAGCTGTACATCAGGACTTAGTGCACACTTGGGAAACTTTTCTCTGCATTATTCATGCAGACTAATGCACCACATTGAGGTGAAAGGCTATATATTGTATAATGTTACATATTCGTAGGGCACGCATGAGGGACTTCAATAACTGACACTCACACTGGTTTACATGGAGACAGCTGAAATAATTACACTAATTACTTAGAAATACATGTGGTAATCTCTGCTTTTTAGTGCCTTGGGCTCAGTCTCATTCTCTGCATGTGTTTAAAATGACTTGCCAACATTTATATCTCATTTTTGATTTATAATAAGTCTTATGATATAATAATACACAAAATGACATTTCATTCAGACTCAAGCACTGATATTTTTAACAGGTGTGCGGCATTCAGACACACATACTGTATTTACACAGGCAGAGATGGAAATTAATTCAGCACATGCTGATTCAGTATAAATAACATTTCAATATTTTAGTGGAAGTGTATTCATTCTTTGGACTGTGGGGGAAACTGGAGCACCCGGAGGAAACCCACAAGAAGGCAGGGAGAACATGCAAACTCCACACAGAAACGCCAACTGAGCCGAGGTTCTAATTTCTGGGTAATGATCTCAGAATTTATCAGTATTTTAGAATGGATGTGTGAATGGTCTTATCTGGAAAAATTCTTAAACGTCGCTTTTTTAATTTACCTGTAAAGTCGTTCTGGAAATTTTCCGGATATTTATTGTGAAAGGGGCTAGTGCCTAGGGAGCCTTTAATTTAGAATGAAATAACATATGTTGTTTTTCACCAAGGCAACCCGGGGGTGCTGAAATATAATTGGGCAGTGGGTGGAGCTAAACAGTGTAAAACAAAGACACACATACCTTACAAAAAACTGCAATACAACAGTTGCATTCTTTCTGGAACTTTAGCCTTATCATGCGTTCTGTCAATCAAAACTGTTGCATTCTACCAAGATACTTTGCAGTCCCTTGGAAAACTGTTACATTCTTCCAAGAATATTTGCATTCTCTCACAAAAAAAACAAAAACTAAGAACTAACTAAAAACTCTAGTTTCTTAATGTTTCTTGGGAAAATGTAATACTTCAATAAGTGAATGCCATTGTTTCGCAGCATAACACAATGTTTCTTGTGGTGACACAACACAACGCATTTTTTTACAGTACTGTACATGTCTCATTTTATTTTTTCACCACTGTGCCTGTGTTGCCTTTAGGGCCTCAATAATGTACAGCAGTTTGATCATTCACATACCATTACAACAAACAGTAATCAGTACACAGTGTGTAGCAGCGTACTTGTATTCTGTAGTTGGATTCAAAACAAATGGGAGAGATTTATTAGAGTGTCTAATGTCAATTTAATGGTGATTGATTAAAGTTGTAGACACTATCATAGGATTCAAACATTAATCTCATTCACACAGCGAACACGGGGTGGGCAGGCAGCCGCAATTTGCGTGGCCACAGAATGAAAGAAACCAAATTGTTTATCTACGCTGAGATGAAAGCAGACATGAATCTTACGAAACGAGAGCTTCTAGGGCTGTTACTGCTGCGCGTATAGTCTGGACATTTTCCAGCTTTTCAACAGAGGCGATTTAAGGGCAGAATTAAAGTAGCGAGAAAGCTTTTAGAAGCTAAATAAAAAAGGGCCAGAATTGGCTGGAGAGAGAAACGATAAGGTGTGGTTGAAATGAGAGAGTCGGGCGTGGTGGAGGAAACTTTCAAAGCAGATAAAGAGGCAGATTGAGAGAAGGTCATGCGGGTATAGATTTTTAGATTTAGGATATTAGATTTTCGACAGTTTAAGGAGTTTGGGTGAATGGCCCACGGCTGTGTTGATTCCCAGAGAGCCTCCTGTAGCGCAGAGACTCGATTTCAACCCCCCCAAGAGTCGTAGCTCAATCGTTCTGGAGGCCCGTGGAACCTTTCGTCCTTCATTTAGAGCTACTGGGGTGTAGCTTTAAAAGAAATCAGCCCCCTTCTGAACAAACAAGGGGAAAGACGGAAAGAGCAAAAACGTATCGAGCCGGAGAGGATTTGAAAATGCAAGGCAGCATGTAGGAAAAAGAGCGAAATCAAAACAGCAGAGATTGCTTTCCTACCAGCCTCCCCTAAGATGCAGAAATGCTCTGAAAATCAAGCAGCGGGTGTTTCTTGGGAGGGTGCAGTTCTCCTCGCAAACACGCCATTGTTGTCTGTTTACTAGATTCACCCAGAATCCCTCTCAAATCCCCAATTTTACACCGAGCCGTGGCGCTTTTATTGCCGATTTTTAAACTATCATGGCAAGTCGGCGGATATAATCTCTTTCTAAAATGATGTGCTTGGCAATTCCTGAACCTGATGTTTTTTCCCCCTCCTCTGTGAGCCGTTTTGTTTGTGTGTTTGTTGAAGGAGGACTGGAAAACTCCTCTTGGGGAGTGAGGAAGGCAGGTTTGGATTTGTGCCATAATTTTTGGATGTAGAGATTTCCTGGTTTAATGAGAATAAGTTTGCCACCTGCCCTTCTTATCCAGCTCACAATTAAAAATAAATGTGTTTGACTTTCTATAATCTCTACAGCAGCTGGCAGCTTTTACAAGCATTGACATATAAAAGTCACCAGTCTAGAACAAGCTAATTTGAAGCTGGGAAATGTATTGCAGTGACCATGTAAAATAATTTTTATTACTTAAAAGGATCAATCAATCAATCAATCAGCCAGTTCCAAAAATAGATTTTATAGTTTTCACTTAAGCTAAGAATAAATGAACTAAACCCAAAGTTAAAATGGATTAAATTATATCTAGATCAAAGACATCATATTTTGAAGTTCACATCAAAACATGTACATTTGTAAAAGTGAGCATATGAAATGTAAAAGAAGTGTCTGTTTAACGTTTTAAATAGCATTTTTAAAAATCAAATGAGACAACATCGATAAAACAAACAATAACTATATCAAATGATGAGATCTGATTATGTAAAAAAAAAAAAGATTTTTTTGTGAATAAATAATTTTTCGCCTTTGATCTATAGATAAAGAATAATAAAAAAATAAATAAAAATGGCAAAAACACATGTATATACACTCACCAGCTCACTTAATTAGGTGCACCTGTCCAACTGCTCGTGAACGCAAATTTGAACGCAGCAACTCAATGCATTTAGGCATGTAGACATGGTCAAGACGATCTGCTGCAGTTCAAACCGAGCCTCACAATGGGAAAGAAAGGTGATTTAAGTGACTTTGGAAGTGGCAAGGTCAGACTGGCTTGTCTGAGTATTTCAGAAACTGCTGAGCTACTGGGATTTTCACACACAACCATCTCAAGGGTTTATAGAGAATGGTCCAAAAAAGAGAAAATAATCAGTGAGTGGCAGTTCTGTGCAATTGTATTGTTGATGCCAGAGGTTAGAGGAGAATGGCCAGACTGGTTTAAGATGATAGAAAGGCAACAGTTACTTAAATAACCACTAGTTACAACCAAGATAGGCAGAAGAGCATCTCTGAAAGCACAACACTACCAACCTTGAGACAGATGGGCTACAGCAGCAGAAGACCACACCAGGTGTCTCTCCTGTCAGCTAAGAAAGGGAAACAGAGGCTGCAATTGCCACAGGCTCACCAAAATTAGACAATAGAAGATTGGTAAAACCTGGTCTGATGAGTCTCGATTTCTGCTGCAACATTTGAATTTGGCCTCAACAACATGAAAGCATGAATCCATTCTCCCTTGTATTAATGGCACTTTGGGCCCATTAATGCCAATTTAGCATCTCCACAGCCTATCTGAGTATTGTTGCTGACCATGTCCATCCCTTTATGAATACAGTGTACTCATCTTTTAACTTTACTGTACTCAAATGACCTCCAGAGTCACCAGCTCTATCCAATAGAGCACCTTTGGAATGTGGTGGAACGGGAATCATTGTTGTGCTGCTGATAAATCTGTAGCAACCGCATGATGCTATTATGTCAATATGGACCAAAATCTCTAAGGAATATTTCCAGTACCTTGTTGATTCTATGCCACGAAGGATTAAGACAGATCTGAAGGCAAAAGAGGGTCCAACCTGGTACTAGTAAGGTGTACCTAATAAAGTGTCCGGTGAGTGAATGTATATATCTATGCATGTATGTATGTATATATATATATATATGTGTGTGTGTGTGTGTGTGTGTGTGTGTGTGTGTGTGTGTGTGTGTGTGTGTGTGTATCAATAATACAAAAACAAAACTGACTGTAAAATATGTGAGAGCACATAATATATTCATCCTCTCACTGTTAAAACCTGTGTTACATAACAGGCGATATTTGGTTGCAGTCAAATGTCAGAATTAATGTTTTAGTTGTAGCATTTCACAGGGTAACTCCACAAAATACATTTACTATTAACATTATCGATTCTGATTCAATTATTCATGCTAATTTTTAACCACTGACATATTTTTCTTTGACCTTGACCTTCAGGGCTTCTTATGACTAGAAGAAACAAAGTTGACACCGTATGCTAACAGTGAGCCTAACAGATTCAAATGTATATTTTTGAATGTGTTGCCCTTGCAGACGATAAAAATATATAAAGAAACATTTCTAAGCTATGCAGGAAATATATATATATATTTTATACTTTTCCATGATGTTCGACACAGCATAAAATACAGAATATTAACAAAAGAAAAAGCACTTAGCTTTTTTCCCCCGCTTTGCCCTTCAGGACTTTTCTGTTCAGTTTCATGCATTAATTTTCACCACACATGTTTAGTTCAAATTTGTTCGCACCAAACAAGTTCACAGTTCGCACTTAACCAAGCTGAAGTCTGGCCTTATTTGCATAATGCCATATTTTAACAGCACTTTGTGTTTCTGTTACATTTGAGACATTTAATAATAAGAATCCACTAAGTTCAAGTATTTTAATTAGAATATCTCTTCTCTTAACGTCACAACTGAGGTCTATTCTCATCTCCTCTCACCATTAAGAGCCTGTTTTCTAGTCTATATGTGAACACACACACACACACACGCACATAAATACACAAACATCAGTCATATAGGAGCTGAATTATAGCTAATGACTACTTTAGCAAGCAGGGGGGCATAAAGCTTGCCCAAGGGTCTCAAAAGAAATGGTGAGATATATTCCTTTGATGCAAACTCTTGACTAAAGACTCCAATAGATTAGCTGTTCTAATTTTAAATGTCCTTGTGACACATAACATGTATTTACTGACAATTATCGCCTCAGCTCTGCTTGAGTCAGTATGTGGCGAACGTGAATTCAGGCACTGCAAGAGGTCTTGATCCACTAAACATCGGGACAGTGATGATTCAATTACGTATAACATGATTACGAGGTCACGATCTAAAACGTAGCTGGTATTTATCATCGGAATTGCTGCATCGCACACCATGACTAATCTGCTGCTGTTATAATGTTTAGCATTCATGTGAATCTTCATAAATCGAAGTTAAATCAACTATGTGGTTTATGAAATATAATATATATAGTTTTTCTATTCGTGATAAAAAAAAACTATAAATATGATAATAATAATATTATTAATATATATATATATATATATATATATATATATATATATATATATATATATATATATATATATATATATATATATATATATTTTTTTTTTTTTTTTATATATATATATATAATATCATGCATGGAAAATAAGTATTGAACACATCAAGTTCATAAAGGAGCTGTTGACATGGAATTGAACCAGATTTTGTCACCAGATTAAATACTGAAATGTATTTAATACTTAATATGAAAGGCTTTTTTGGTGATAACTGTTTTTCATAGACTACAACAGAGTGTAAAAATCTTGATGGGTCTGTGGGTCTTGCCTATCAAATCTGATCTTTAATTTGTATCCTCTATTTAAATCCAATTGCCTCAAGGCAGGCGGTTGGCTGGGTCATTCTACAGCTTGATTTTCTTTCTCTGAAAGAATTTGGAAGTTTCTCCTTGGCTGGGTTTTAAATCATTGTCTTGCTGAGATCTCCACCCTGGTTTCATCTTCATCGCCTGATAATGAAGATGTTGGACTGAAGCAGCTAATATTCATTTACACTGCCTTTCTACACCTCCCTTTCCTCATGTGTTCAATACTTTTTCCCTGCATCATTTCATTTCATTACACATAACTTAATCTGTAAACTAATTAGATTTGTTTTCTTTGGATATATGGATTTATTTGGTTGTTACAAAATCCGGGGAACAGTTAACAGCACTTTTATAATAAAATAAATGAAATAAAATAAATTATAATATATAATATAAAATGAAATATATAAATATTAATGTATGAAATATGTTTTCTGAGAAAAATGGCGGCGTGTTCAATACTTGTTTATATATATACACACACACACACACACACACACACACACACAGAATCATACTATATTGCTTTTATAAAATGGTAATTGCACATTATAAATATTAAAGTAAAAAGGTATGTATTCATTGAATTTTTTAAAGTGAAATCATAATATTGTAATTAAATTTAATAAAAGAAAAAAAATTAATTAAACACTTGCCTAAAGTGACGTTTTAGTAGTTTGAGACAATACATTCATTCATTCATTCCTTCATTTATTCATTTTTTTTTTTGGCTTAGTCCCTTTATAAGAGCGTACTCGCACTATGTACTGTTGCGTTTAAAATCAGGCCAAAGCACGCTAGTCCCCCTCCCGACACCCCCGACGGCCCGTAATTACATTACATTCGGGCCTGGCCACGCTTACGTCATCGATGATGCGCTGTTCAGTAAGCGCTTTCGCTCAGCACCTTGGAGATTTCTTTAGTTAAATCGTTTTAGACGTTTCATACGCAGTGACACCCAATCAAATATTTTGCGAACAGATCAGATACTTTTGACACTCATAAGCAATCATAAAGTCCTCGTGCTGCAGGAATTAGGGTGTTTGCTAAAGGTGCAGCTTTTGTGCAGTGAGTAGTTTTCGTCTTTAATAATGTATGACAGTTTGCGTTCATTGAACAGTAATAATAATTAATAAATACATGTGAAACAGTCCCTTAAAAGTCACGTCTCATCGGGCCTGGGCATGGTTTGGATAGCATAGTGTGAGTACGCACTTAATCTGGGGTCGCCACAGCGGAATGAACCGCCAACTTATCCAGCACATGTTTTACGCAGGGAATACCCTTCCAGCTACAACCAATCACTGGGAAACACTCATACACTCTCATTCACACACATACACTACAGACAATTTTAGCTTATCCAATTCACCTGTACCGAATGTCTTTGGACTTGTGGGGGAGCACCCAGAGGAAACACACCAACGTGGGGAGAACATGCAAACTCCACACAGAGACCTTCTTGCTGTGAGGTGACAGCACTACCTACTGCACCACTGTGTTGCAGAGACAAAACATTGTACAGGACATTCTATATATTGAAATAAATTCCTACAATCACAGAAAAAAGTACTCTTTTTCAAACAGTACAAACTACTTTACAGTGTGTCAAAACTTCAACATTTAAAGTTGTCAGTGTAGTTATGTCATTGCAATAAAAACAACTCACTTCTCACTTTTACTTACTAAAATCTTCTTCACCAATGGGTAAAATCTTTTAGTTTGGAGTATTATGAAAATAAATAGTTTGAAAAAGTTTTAGGGCGGCACCGTGACCCCTAAATGTATCCTTAATATGTCATTAAATGTTTCTCATTTTAAATATGCCTGCTTGGATTTTGTTATATAAGCTATCATTACACTGAATGACATTTTAGTGCTTGTTATTTGTATGGCAAAAAAAAGTCTGAAAGTCATTATTTGTTTGCTCAGAGCTCACTTGTGATGGCAAATGTCCCTGTGTTTCACCTGGAGATGTAGATAGAGATCCATGTCTTGCGTGTCATTTGTCTGGTGGCTTCTCTCTCGCTTAGCCATCCATCACATCTCATGCGTTTATCATTATCCGGCCAACCATCTGTCCCTGAGCTACTCCTGATGAGAAAAAAAAGAATAAGAGAGAGATAAATGTCACAAGACCAAAGAGCGTTTCACTGAAGTCTTCTTACAGTTCCTTAATCATGGCTTCGTATCAGATATAAGATCAAATTGAACTCGGACGAGGTGCAGTACGGGGGTCACGGGAGGCTTCTGCAGGACACGGAGTTCTTCACAGAGCCAATGACTTTCAATGGACGAGACCAGTCGTTTCAGGTGAGTTTCGTCTCAACTACAGCTTTGTAATCTTAAAGCTATGACAAAAGCTTGATCTGTACTCAGGTTTGACCTTTGAATTCTGCGTGAACCTGATTTTTATTTAAGTATGTTGATGTAGCCTACTTCCAACTGAAACTGAATATTGAGAAGTATAACACATATGAACATTTTGCTATTTTCATTTAAAGTTTAACTCTGAATATAAAATATTAAAGTGGATCTACGGACAATATGGTGCATTTATGAACATTCATGCCCTTTTTGCACACTCCCTGGACATTTCTATTTCAATTCCATTTCAGTTCTTTTCATTGTACATAGTGTTTTTAACTTTTCTACATTGTATAGCTATTTTTTATTCATTCATTTTTATTCAGCTTAGTCCTTGATTTGTCAGGAACAGCCACCCTTTTCAGCATAACCCTTTTCAGCTGCAACCCAGTACTGGGAAACACCCATACACTCTCGCGTTCACACACACTCATACACTACAGCCAAATGAGTTCATCCAATTCACTTACAGTGCATGTTTTTGGACTGTGTGGAAAACCAGAGCACCTGGAGGAAACCCACACAAACACGGGGAGAACATGCCGGGACTCGAACCAGCAACCTTCTTGCTGCGAAATGACAGTGCTAACCACTGAGCCACCGTGACACCTTTATATTTTTATATTTGTTCTTATTTTCTATATCTATATTTTATATATCTTAGTTATTTTATTTCATAATTTGTTTCATATAGATATTTTTAAGGTTGTCGTATAAGCATCTCACTGCATATCGTACACATACCTGTAGGTAGGTCGGAGTTTGTGTACTAATAAAATTTGCACAGAAGTAAATGAGTGACAGCTCTCTTAATGGACCGTGAAACCCCCAACTTTCAGTTTAAGTCTACCTCTATTTTTTCTTTTTAAAATGCTTCACGATGGGTGTGGAGTGCTGCGAGCGGAGGGAGGAGGGGGCGTGGCTGGCAGAGCAGGAAAAAAAGAGAGGAGTAAACAACTGTTGTCAGTTGGCTAACAAAATGAGACACAAGCCGTGAGGAGACGCATTATTTTATAGTTTACAAAGTGCAAAGAAAAAAACTAAGTAATTTAAATCCCTGCTACATATGTTATTCGTAATTTCATATACATATAACCACAATTTGTTATATCATTATAAAGATAATCATGTTTATATAAACATTATACACAAGGAGGGGAGCAGTGCAGCAGGTCTCTTGTCCTATCTATTTCAACCATTAGCCCTGTCGGTAATTTGGATGATTTTAAACATGTACGAACACAGCAGCACGGATAGGCGATTTGTCTGAATGGTAACAAATTCAACTGATAAAAGACAAAGTCTGCCATTCTCCAATTCTCATACAGCTCTCCCGACAAAAATGTTTGCTGCAAACCAGCAGCTTTGCTGAATCAGTCCTAGCAGCATTGTGGGGAAAAATATGCAACAAACCCCGTGGATCATGGAAACAAATGCATGAATAGCTAAAAAGCGTAGGGGAGGTCTCACAGCTTGGCAGGTCTGCCATGCCTTTGAAAAGCACGAGCAGACATAAATAATTAAGAAGATGGGTCTTCTCATAGGATAGGAAAACTCCGCTATAATAAAATAGAGAAACTGACATGTCATAACTGGACAGGCAGATCGACACTACATCATTGGTTTCGATCCTGCCCCAAAATGTAGAAATGCAAACAGTACAATTCTGTCCTTGTACAGTAAACAGTAAAAATGTGCTAAATCAGAAAGATTATACGTTTATTTTGTTCATTTAGTACTCAGATATACCTGTTGATGGAATATCTGCTTTAGCATCATATCTAATAATGGAGGATACATTTTTAAACATTTCCAAGTACACTCACCCCAAATGTCATTTATAATTTTTTTCATCACCAAAGTGCTTCATGGATGATTTTATCCTCACCGCTTTCAGTGTGAATGCACAATTAAGTAAAAATCTTAAAATTGCTCATGATTTTAACTCAATTGAAATACTATACTGGAACTCATGTTTGGTGCCTGTGATTTTAATGGCTGTTTCAGTTATTTTGACATTGATGAGTGCTGTTAGAACTCTGAGATAGACATGCCTAAACATTAAACAATAAAAACTTTTGATTATCCAAACCACAAACTGCTTTAGCATCATATCTAATAATGGAGGAGACATTTTTAAACATTTCGAAGTACACTCACCCCAAATGTCATTTACCATTTTTTTCATCACCAAAGTGTTTCATGGATGATTTTATCCCCTCCTCTTTATGGAATTGCTTGCAGGAGGGATATCTATATATAATACAAATGAAGGATCTCCGCTGGTTGAGGAAGAGTCTTCTTTTTGTTTGTGCTTTAATGAGTGGCCATCTGACACTGGAATTTGTTATTTCAGATCTGCATGCAATCAGTCTATCCAGTCTAGCAAAACCACCAAACAAAATGCATACAAATGTGTCCGTGCTTCTGATCTCACAACTCAAAGCAAAAAAAAAATTCCTAGCAAAAAACGAGACAAGCCGTTCAATGTGCAGTTGCAGATCAATGCATGTATCCTCAAAGGTTATCTCAAATCTCAAAGCCAACAGTGGAAAATGCAGCTTTCAAACATTTGACTGATTTAATTGGTCAGCAAGATGGATTGCTTTGGTGAATCACCATGTTGTGAAAACCTGTCAAATATGAATAGTCATCTGCCAGTTTGTAAAAGATTTGTACTTTTAACAGAATCCATTTAATCTCCTACATGTGAATGTAGGAGTGAAATGTGAATGTGCAGTGAAACTAAAGTCTTTCCGCATACTGTATGATCTTAAAAATAAGTTTTTGGAAGCTTCTTTTTGCCATTTTCACTTGAGATCATAAATGGCCTTGCTTTGAGGAGCATTTTAACAATCTTAAGAACTTGTTTTGCCACTTTAAAGAACTTTTTTTCATTGAACGGATGTTAAAGCTTCTTCATGGATTTACATGCTAATAAAGAACCTTTATTTTATAAATTATTAAAAAAAAATTTTTACTTTGCTTCTGTATTTTAGTACATATTTTAGGTATCTGTATGTTTTTTTTTTTTTTTTGGAAACTTTTGCTTTACTATATTCCAAAACAAAATATTGTACTTTTTACTTCACTACCTTTCTTACATTTAGCTGATATTTATTTTGAAACTGAGAAATTGGAGTGAAGAGACAAGATCAGAGCGTTAAATTCTTAAACAAGCTGTTTTTATTTTCAGCTAACCTGTTAAATTGGTTCATAAATTGCACTAAGCTATTGATTGGTGCATTATACTTATATCTGTTAACAAGTCAACAACTCACTGATTCAAATGATCTGTTCAGAGTGAGTCTCCAGTAAACAACTCAATGGTTCAAATTATTTATTCAGAGTGAATCTCTGGTAAACAACTCTCTGGCTGTTTCTCAATTCCAAGAATGCAGAGAACAGACTTGCGTTCTTGTGGAGACCGGTCTTGCCAGGTGTCCTCGGAAGAACAAACTCAGGAGACCGCGGGGGCAGAGAACGCTTCCTTTGAGAAATGAGATGCTGCGTTCTTTCTGATGGTCACATGACCTTCAAGTGTTTTAAATGGTAAATTATTTAAACATTACACCATTCATACAACGATTTATTGTTTTTCCCCTTTTCAAAATATAGACTCTGCATAAAAACATTATAAATATACTCTGCACAATATAAATAAAACAGATTTTACTACGAATTTCAGCAAAGAAACACCCTTAATGTGTTTTTTCCTTTATTAAGATGTTCATGGTAATGTTTACTTTCACCGTTTCATTTAGGAAAACTCCTGAGGCAAATCACTAATTCAGATTGTTTGTTCACTGTGACTCACTGATTTAAATGATTTGTTTATAGTGAGTCTCTAAACAAATCATAGATTCAAATGATTTAATCAGAGTGAGTCTCCAGTAAACAAATCACTGATTTAATTATTTATTCAGAGTGAGTCTCCAGTAAACAAATCACTGATTCAGATTGTTTGTTCAGAGTGAGTCCTCAGTAGATAAGTCATTGATTCAAATAATTAATTCAAACAGAGTCTCTGGTAAACAAATCACTGGTTTTAAATGATTCATTTACAGTGAGTCGCTGGTAAAAAAATAAAATAAAATAATAAATTCACTGATTCAAATAAATATTTCAGTCTCCAGTAAAACATGCTGATTTAATTATCCATTCAGAGTGAGTCTCCAGTAAAAAACTCACTGATTCAAATTATTCATTTTTAGTGTCTCTGGTAAACAAATTACTGATTCAAATAATTAATTCAGAGTCTCCAATAAATAAATCACTGATTTAATGATTCATTCAGAGTGAGCATCTAGTAAGCAACTCACTCATTCAAATGCTCCATTCAGAGTGAGTCTGCAGTAAACAAGTCACTGATTCAAACGATCTGTTCAGAGTGAGTCTCCGATAAACAAATCACTAATTTAATTATTAATTCAGAGTGAGTCTCCAGTAAACAAATCACTGATTCAATGATTATTTCAGAGTGAGTCTCCAGTAAACAACTCACTAAATAAAATGATCTGTTTAGAGAGAATCTCTGGTAAACAAATATCTGATTCAAATGATCCATTCACAACGAGCCTCTGGTATACAAATCACTGATTCAAATGATTTATTCAGAGTGAGTCTCTAGGAAACAAATCACTGATTCACTGATTCTTTCAGAGTGCGTGTCTAGTTAACAAATAACTGATTATATTATTATTTTAGAGTGAGTCCCCAGTAAACAACTAACTGATTCAAATGATTCATTCAGAATGAGTTTCTGTTAAATGAATCATTGAATCCATTCAGATTGAGTCTACTGTAAACAAATCACAGATTTAACGATTAAATCAGAGTTAGTCTCCAATTAATAACTCACTGATTCAAATGATTCATTCAGAGTGGGTCTCCAGGAATCAACTCACTGATTAAAGTGTTCTGTTCAGAATCAGTCTTCATTAGAAGATTCACTCTTTTTGCAAACTGATCGAGTGTGATTGATGTGATTTTACATTTTCACTTGAATTATCATAATATAGTATATGATATAGTGAGTTTATTAGAGCATGACAAGTTTTTGGTAATTCAGCTAACTTGAAAAAAAATCAACGGAAAAAAAAACTTTATACTTCTACTGAGTAATATTTTATTAAAGTATCTGTGGCTATAATTAAATGCCTGGTTTGTTTAATTCATCCACCACTGTTTAAGAGTATAGTTAGATTATTGTCTGTGTAACACATCAAACTTGTAAAATTGTGTGTTTACTGTATATTTACAATAAGCGGATACTTTTTAGTGAAATTTACACATATAAAACCTGAACTAGCACAAAACAGCAGTCATTTTAAAGGGGTTATCGCACTAGTAGTACTTCATTATGCAGAAGTAAGCTTCAGAGAGCATGGCATTTATTGAAAAATACAGCTTTAAGGTAGAGCAAGAGATTGAATAAATCATGATCTCATTTCGGCCTCATTACAGCTCGTTGAATTTTATGACAATCCACTTTATATAGTCTATGAAGTCTGAACTCTGAAGGTGAGCACTACTGCCCTTCCCATAAATCACCTGGAGACTTTTAAATAATCTTTGGCAGAGAGGAGCCCAAACTAATGCTATACTGAGGCTCTATATGCAGTGTGAGGGTTCTTCGTGTTATGCAAATGTCATCCTTGCTGGGTTGAGTTTGGTTTGGAGATTTTTGAGTTCTCTGTGAAGTGTAAATGTTTCTTTGCAGTGTAAATATGTAACACTGTGTATGTCTTCATATCACGTGCAAGTTCCTCAATCTGTGTAATGTTCCTTGCAGAGTTCTGCCTTTAGTATTCCACATGCAGTTAGACATGGTTGACTTTTGTTGGCTCTGTGTGTCAAGTTTTTTGATTCTCTTTGTATAAACACTCTTAGTTCCCATTATTATACATTTACATTGTACACCTATTATTAGGATGCATTTTCTTTTTCAATCCTATAATTAGTTAATGTCATAAACAGGGAGTCATTTTTAAAAATGATTTTTACTTTTCCACTTCCAAATAGATTAGATCTGCTGGCTTTTCTTTTCTAATTACAATAGTCACAAAAAAGCAGCTGCTTTAGATGTTGTGAGAAAAAAGCAATGTCTTACCAAAACACATTTTAATCATAGGGGCCATGCAAATTCTTTTTACTTGCTTTTACACTCATAGGTTACACACAACAGATGCTTGCTCATTCATTAGTACTTTTTCACTGCTGCACACTCCTGTAAAAGTGATGTTAGTTATATGAAATACGAGTGAGGGGTGTCAATCAAATATTAATACAAGTAGTCACAAAAGATACAGTACATTTGAACGCATGTTAATATGGGGTACTGCATCTTAGCTGACCACTTGCATTTAGATCATTGAAAATGTTAATACCAGGTGGAAACAGCACCTTAGTGCAGATTCTGAAGGTTCTTTGTGGAATCAAGTGGATTAAATAAATCATCTAAGCAAAGTGCGAGGATACAGTAACTGCTGATTACTAAAATTGCATCACAAGGACATTGAACAAACAATATAGCAAATATTTTAAGCATTCACACTTAGCTGATGGTTGGTAGTAAAACTTGTTTGGCATGCTGTCTTGAGAGAGCCCTGAGCTTATAAGATCCTCAAGGCTGGGGCTTCCTCCTGTTTGCAGGGCGAGAGGGGAAGTTGAGCTGAGGTTGATCTTGAGAACCCCCCTGCTGCTTAGGATTGCTATGAGGGTATGTTCGTAGTGAATTCGTCTATAGTGCTGATTTGGTTTGTTCCATTTACTTATGTCTTGTGTTTTGGACTGTGGGAGGAAACCGGAGAACCCGGGGAAAAACCCACGCGAGCATGGGGAGAACAAGAACTAGGTGGAGACCCGAATCAGAGATGTTCTTGCTTTAAAGCAACAGTGCTAGCCACTGGGTTGCATTGCTGCCCTATAGAGGGACAAAAAGAAGGTAAGGTGGTGGAAGGGGGATTCTTCCAGATAAAGATGACTAAGGTAAGAAGCTTTGGATATTTATACTAAGTTAGGAATTGTCTGACTAGTGAATCATACGTTAGCTAATGCTCGGCCAGCCATGTCAATCATAAACATGTGATCCTCTTGAAATTAGTTTATAAATAAACTTTACAATGTGAGTGTAGTACTTCAGCTTACCAACAATGCTACTTTTCATAGTTTAAGGTAACATTTTGATGAAGGCAATTTTTTATACCAACCAGAAATGTCTTATTAATTGTTTAATTTTGAAGAAATTGACTGGCCCGCAAAGAGCCCTAACCTTAACTTTATTAAACGCATTTGGGATGATCTTTATAGAAATTGTGTTCAAGGCTTTCTCATCCAATTTGTCTGACTAAATCCCCACTGCAAATATTCAGCATAAAAAAGAAGCTGTTGCAGTTAGATAGTATTATTTATGTATTTAGAATGGAATGTTGTTAAAGTCAATGTTGGCGGCAGTTGTGGCCTTACAGTTAAAAATTCAGACTTGTAAAACAAAGGTTAAAGGTTTGATTCCCAGCACAGGAATTGAAGGTGGCAGAGTGAACAAACAGTGATTTCTTCTACCATCAGAACCCAAGGGGTTGGTGCCTTTAAGCAAGAACCTCACCCCTATTAGTCCCCAGGACAATGTCTAAGTATTCTGAATACCATACTTGGCCACCATGTCACTCACAATGAATAGTTGTGAATAGTTTATATATGCCCTTTTGTATAAAGGTTGTTTTTGTGTAGCTGTCCCAGATATACATTTAAGCACTAATATGTAAATTTTAGCTAATTATAAGATACCAGTATGGATCATTTGTAATATTTGAAAAAGTGCTATCTCACTGACAACACTATTTTTATTTCTGTAAGTGTATTGTAAAAATTCGACACTTGCAGTGTATTTCTATTCTCCAAACTGATTTAACGATGTGTTTGTTACTATAGAATCAGTCCTGTGAGTGTGCTACACTGGCCTGGATACAGTAGATGACTCCAAACACAACTCTGCAGATGGAGATGAACCCTGGGGGAGGTTTTAGACTGAACTTCAAAATGTGCCCCATACCTGATTTATTTTCCGCATTCTCAATCCATCTCTATATCTTTCCTTCTTTCTCTCCCTTTTCCCTGCTGCCGGTAACGGCCCATTCAGTCATTTCCCCAGGCTGTTTTCTGATGGAGCAGTGGGGCCAGGGAATAAGGTAGGCCTGTAACAAACAGTTGAAAGAGCCGTTTCCAATCAGTTAGCCTCTGAAAGCCTGGGTTACTTTCTGTTCACAGTATAAGCTTTCTGCTTAGCTCTCCCGCTCTCTCAGGGCAGGTCCATAAACACACCCCCTTGGTTTCATATTGCTATTGATCTCTGGCTGCCCCTTATTTATAGACTGATAAATGTATCATTTGTTTTCTCTGCTATAGAAAGGAAACTCAGCCTATTAGTTTCTCAATGTCTTCCTCATATTTATCCTTTACAGTCTGCCTCGCCTTCCCTTTCATGGTCGGCTGGCTAGGCAGCTTATTAAGGGTATACAGAAGAATGAAAAAGATGGATGATTAAGAGGACGTTGAAACAAACACTTTCAATGTAATCGTGCATTCTTAGCCACATTAGATAATGAAAAGGCTTGGATGAATGGATGAAACATGATTCATCTAGTTACGAGAAGACCAACTGTAATGTGCTGATTTCTTACATTTTCCTTTAATCCTCTCAATATGTTATAAATCTACATCCCATATTTTAGTATGTAAAACCATTTATAATATCAAATTTAATTCAAGTAGATGCGGTTATTTAACTGATAATCTTACCATTTTGGTTTTTATTGTAATAACATCTTATTTCCTAATTAGTTTTACAGCCAATTGCCATACTCAGTGCTTAATTTGAGCTGGATCTTGTTGGATTCTGTAGTGGGAAATATCAGAAATTTGTGTTCTGCGTTCTGGCATTTATTTTATTGATCCAACATTAACTATTGCATGGTAAATACCCTCACTCAAGAGAGAGAGAGAGAGAGAGAGAGAGAGAATGTGATTGAGTCCAAGTGAAAAACAGTGAGCAAAGCTATGTTGCACGGACACACATAAAGTTAGTTACTTTCGACCAATCAGCTTTCTTACGTTTACAATTACTCTCATTGGTTGGTGATTATTGTTTCATGCACAGTTAGCAGCAAAAATTAATAATGGTATAGTGGCCTACCCAAATAATATTTGTATTTTCAAAATGCCAGATTCAGTCAAGCATATATATATATTTTCTAAAACCACGAGTAAATCTGATAATGAGCCTGATCAAGAAAAGATTAAACTGTGCCCCTGGATCAGGACAGCGGGAGACAGAAGCAAAGCGTTGTGAATTACTTCTAAAGACCAGCATGATCTGATGAATCATTATTCAGAGGATGATGTGTAACAGCCATAAATGAGGGTAGTGTCGTGATCTCGTTCCTTTCGAGTGCATATGTGCATTCACTCGGGCAACTTGAAAAAAAGCTGATTTTGTATGATTTTAACATTTAGAAACAAAACTTATGAGACAGATCTTGTTTAATTTGATTGGTGATTTTAAATATGTCATGTAATCATAAGCTTGGCAAACACTTTTGGAGAATATGATGTTTCAGCATTCAGACAGAATGCCCGAGCATACTGCCCGAGAGTCGTTTCAAATATGACCACAGAGTGAAATGACTTGCCTTAAAGGGACTTGGGTCATTTTCGTTTGGCACATAATAGTGAAGTGAACTACATGTTTGTTTGTTTGTTTTATCCATGGTTGACCCATAACGTGCACAAAATAATTAAAGACCATTCAGAAATTTGGTGCTTTTTTTCATTATAACACCTTAGTAACATCATGTTCCAGGAAAACTGAAAATTTGTGGTGGACGTCGGTCACGGTAACTTTTATTTCCTGGTTTTGATCTGGAAATTATTAATTTGCAAATTAAGCACTGGCCAAACCCTACCTTAAATGTTAAGAAATTATATTATACAAGATGTAAGACACCCAAGAGATCACTTATTATATCATATCACTTCTACCCATTTTTTGGATAAAAGTAAATGCAAATGAGCTGCAGGTTCTCACAGCATTTTCAGAAGAGACTTTATGGATCCTGCCATGGTTGCTGTGAAATTATTTAAAATTTGGATATTGTCAAGGATAACATGTAATCATTGTACAGTACAACACTATTTTTCTAAGAATGCTATGTGAAAAATAAATAAATAAAGATTAAGAATAGTAATAAATTTGAGCAAGTTTGACTGAGAACTGAGAGCTAAACAAGGCAGTGGACCCAAGAGTCAGTTGGCCATGATCTTAAATCTGAAGCTTCGTTGGCGCCAATAGCCTAGTGGTTAAGTGCACTGACATATAGCACCATGGTGCTCATGGCGAACCAAGTTTGATTCCTGGCTCGAGGTCCTTTGCCAACCCTTTCCCTCTCTCTTCTCCCTATACTTTCTTGTCTACAACCTCTACTGTCCTTTTCAAAGTAAGGTGAAAAACCCCTAAAAAATAATTATAATTCTGAAGCTTCATTCTCACTACCAGTAAAGTCTCTAGTGGGCATATCAAAAAAGTTCACTTTGAAAATACGGTCGCTCAAAGTAGCTGTAATCACCAAAAGTTGCTAACTCTCCATTAAAACAAATGGTCACTTTGCAGCTGCATGTTGCTTGCAGTGTTAATGGGGCTTGAGAAAAGCAGATACAGGTTTGCTTCCAAAGGCATCATAATTTTAGACCATAGAAGAACAATACTTAAGGTCCACATAATCATTTTTCTATCTTAACATCAGGTCTTTGTGCAATTTCTCACAATGGGGAACAATCGCAATTATTGTTCTCATCCAGACAATTCTACCAAGCGTGTGCAGATTAAATGTCATCAGTCTATCTTATTTGCCTGCTTTTCAAATAATTTTAGTCTTACAATTGCCCCTGGTCTCCTCCACAGACTGACCTTTATATTTGTGATAAACTTCTGTTGCTTAGAAACTTTACAACCAATGAAATCAAATCCATGTTCTCAGTTCTTAATTCCTCTTTTATTACTTGAAATTACCAAATCCAAACCTTTCAGTTCTTTTCGAGCGCAAGCTATCTGTGTTATGCAAATCTTACTTGCATTTGCCTGTTTCTCTCTGTCATCTAAAGCTTAGGTTTTAAAGACATGATAAAAAAGATAAACACTCTCCTTCTATCTCACATACGCACACACATGCATGCGCTTTAAGGAATGTTTGAATGTGACAGGAAATGAATTATTAAAATGAGACGCAGGTGCCGGATGCAGCCACCATTTTGGGAGACTCACAACATGATTTATTTAAAGGACTGTTGCTTCAAAGTCAGTTTAAAGTTTGTCTTTTCAAGCCATTTCTCTTTAATAGGACCCATCATCTCACTGTTTTTCCTCCTCTCTCTCTGCTTATCGCTCTTTTGTACGGATGCCATCTCCCTCATTCTGTTCTCTTTCTCAGAAACGAGCTCTCTGAATCTGCACTTGTGTCCTCACAGCTATTGCAGTTTAAAAGGATGAGCCGTGCTGGATGGCAAAGGCGTTTTTGTTCGATATTGCAGGTTTCACATGGACTCTGACATAAATAAACATCATGCTGGTTTCGATCAGGGCCACTTGTAGGAAGTATCGCCCGTTACTCTAAACAGCTATTCTACAACCGTTCTGCATGAATTACTCACTTTATCCCTCGTAGTTTTCATTTTAGAAAAAGAACTACTCTATACAAAGCAGCACTTGCTCCAAAGAGCTCTAATTTGACAGATCAGAAAAAAAGGCTTGTGCTCCATTTCAATCTGGCCTTGATATCAGGAGCTTGTTTCATTTCAAATACATTTTAGGAGATGTTTAGTGCTGAATCAGCCATTTAGTTTTCCTGCCACTCACATGGTGCGTTCTTTCCTTGTCGTTCATGTTTTCAAATTTAACCTTCTATTGTAGGTTTTAGGAAAGCATTGTTAAAGTTTTAACATTCACCTCATGCCTTGAAACTTGCTGCCTCTGTGCCAGGTGGTTGCTAGGGTTCTGTGTGGATTATAATGCATTGCTTTGGAGCTGCTATGGCCTGGGTACAGTATTTACGAAACAGAAAATAGGAAATATTTATAGATTATATAAAAAAGGGATCAGACTTTCTATTCAGAAGAATACATTCTGTTCTGGTTATTTCACGATCATAATTCCAAAAATAAAGATACTGTATCATTCTGATAATAGGTAAACTGTAAAAAATCTGTTATTTTAAGTTTTTTTCAGCAGCTGGGGTGGTGGGAAAAAAAACTTTAAAAAAGCAGTTAAATAACAGAAATGTACTAAAAAAAAAATGGATGGTAATTACAGAAATTTACTGTAAATTAATTTAGTGGGAAATTTCTGTTATTTAACACCTGTTATTTTACTCTTTTTTCCTGGCAACCCAGCTGCCAGACAAAAAAAAGGTAATATAACAGATTTTTTACTGTGTATTTAGTTTATAGTATGCAGTGGTATAAAGTAACAAATTACAAATTCTCAAATTACTAATTGAGTAGTTTTTCCTCAGTAATTTTACTTAGTAGTTTTAAAAATGTGTACTTCTACTTTCCCTTGAGTACATTTTTAGGGCAGAATTGATACTTTTACTCCGCTACTTTCCTTCAACCTGAAGTCATTATATTTTTTTCCTGTCTATGGGGATTAGAAAAATTAGTCCTGTGATTCCTGTCCAATCAAATCACACATAAAAGGTAAATCGCATCATACTGAACTACCTCAAGATATGTGCGCTTTATAATTGCAGCAAACTGCTTGAAAGTGTTAAAAGCATTGACCCAGAGACTGTTCAAGACATCAACATGATGTCAGATTGACGTTGTACCCCAACATCAGGGGGATGTTGCATTTTGTTTGGAAATGAAATTGGGTTAACATCAGAACCCAACGTCAATGTCCCACGCCCAACCTAAAATCAACCAAATATCAATGTCTAGTGATGTTACAGGTTGACGTTGTGTGGACTTTACCACTATGACGTCTATTAAATGTTGGATTTTGTTTGCCATACCTTATGAATAAATGTCAGTATTTGATGTCAATATCACATTAAAGATATTAGCTTGACGTTGGATGTTGGTCGGTTTCTAACACAACCTAAAATCAACCAAATATTAACGTCACTTCATGTTGTTATTGGACATCAAAATAACATTGTCCTTAGACACTGGCTAGACATTAAATTTTGGTCACCTGACATCACAACCAAAATCTAACCAAATACTAATGTCTTAAGATGTTATGCGCCTGCTGGCAATCACTTAATGCACTACAGAATGTTATAACTACACACTACACAAATCACATCAGCTTTTTACAGTGTAATACTCACTACTCACTGCTCTTGAGTACTTTTGAAAGGTCTATTTTTTACTCATACTTTGAGCAAAATTTACAACAGATACTTTATCTTTACTTACACTACATTTTTAGGCAAGTAATGATACTTTTACTTAAGTATGATTTTTCAGTACTCATTCCACCACTGATAGTATGTGCCTCCAAAAATTGTGATTAACTTTTAAACTTTTTTGCCTCTAACCTGGCAAACTACAAATTCATGGATCATTTGAGGCTCAAACTACTTAAAGATCCCCCCTTTTTTAACGAATCATCTTTTTTTATTTTATTCTACCGTCTGAGGTCCGCTTATGACGTTTGCAATGTTTTTTTTTCTCTCAAAAACATCAAAATCAATAAGTAATATGATTTTTTATACGCTGGTTTTGAGGCCATCTCGGGGTATGTGCAGATTTTCTAGGCAGTCTGCTCAACCAGCTTGGAAGTAAATGCCCACAGCTATGATTGGATAACAGTTCTGCATTTTAAACTCCCTCTTCAGTTCATGTGAGGACCTGAATGTGTCTGTGGCTCATCTGACTATGTCATGTGCAAATCAGTGGACAGGACTTCAGAAACAGGCTTTGATATTCTTCAGTAGCGTTTAACCTGTCTATGAGGTACATTTCAGAATTTGGTGTTTTCTGGGCCAAGTGTTTATAAAAGTTGTTTTTTAAGAAGCAAAGCCATTTTCAGCTATAAAACTTGGAGGTTATTATTTTAGTATGTTGACCTCTTACATATTAAAAGCTCAAGTAAAAGCTAGTTAAATAACCCTTTAAGGCAGGGGTGTCCAGACTTGGTCCTGGAGGGCCGGCAAAGTTTAGTGCCAACCCCATCTGGTGTGTTCTGAACTGTGGGTTGGGATCATCCGTCCAAATCACGGATCAACCATGACCCAAAATAAAGGGTTGACAGTACCAGTATCAACTTTCTGCCACTTTGGAATAGTTCAGGCACATTTCTCTTTCCTTCTCACTCTTTCCATCTTTGTCTCTCGCTCTCTCTATCCCTCTGAAGAATGGGCAATAGAGGAGTTCTTAATGAGCAGCAGGATTGAATAATTACAGCCCTTAGATGTTTTCTTGATGAGATCCTTGCAGCTTATGATGGGCCACGCAGCTCTTCTGACAATTCCTGAAGAAAAGAACAGAGGAAAGATACAGAAGAGTGAAGCTCTGTGATCAAAGGAGCAAAAAAGCTCCCTTTCATTTCACTCTCTGTCTAAAGCAATATGAATCCTCCACGTTCAGCCGCACAGTACAGATAATAAGGAAGTGAACTGGGATGGAGGGCGGCAAAAACAGTGGGAGTTTTCATACTAATTCGTAACCTTCCCTCTGACCCACATTCATAGGGTCTTTAGAGGCCAGGTTGAGTGAGTGACATCTCCTGGAAGGACGCCTTGGTATTGAACATCACTCAACAGGTCAACACAGTTTTATGGGTCCGGTGACTTAGTAACCTCTCGTTCCACATGAGGAAATGGCCTTCATTAGCAGGAGGATCAACTCTTGTGTAAGAGATATCGAACGGTGAGCAGAACAAGGTGAAGAGAAAGTGAAAAACTGCTCAGGATCCTTGGAGAAGACTGGGACACTCGAGGGGAGAGACAAACCTCCCCGTTCTGTCTGCTTTATACCCTTATAAAATGTTGATCAGAGTGTTTAAATATATTATCTACCCAAAGGCATTGCTCACCTTTTGAAAGAGAGGCACTGCAAGCCGCAAACTTTCACTGTGGGTGATGCGACCGCAGAACGTGAAGCGAATGCCTGATGGTTTGCAATCATTTGATGGCTTTGTTCCTCTACTTTGCAAGAGCTTGAACTGAAAAAAGTTTTACTCACTCACTCAAGAGTCTCCAGTTTTACATTAAATGTGAGTTCATATCTGCACACAAATTCAGTAGGTCACTCTAGACTACTGTTCCCCGGAGCATTATGGGGTAAGACACTGACATAATCAAAAGAAGTCTTAGGACCTTTGAACCTGCAGCCCTCCAGCACTGTGTCCCACATCCTTTGGGGTCTTACTTTGTATTCACACCAGTACTTCAGCTCAGGGCGTCTTAAAAAGTTTTAGGGGTTTCTGTACAAAATGTACGTTGCTGCGGTTGCTATTGTATTGTACATGAGTGGTTCTCCAACTCTGAAAAACTTCCAAGTGGATCTCAAGATCTGGGTGACTACCATGTTGGACAAAATTGGAAATGTCCAGCGTGCAAGATGTAAGCAGTGTGTCACATTAAGGGCTCTATTTTGACGGTCCATGCGCAGAGCGCAAAACGCAGGGCGCAAACGCTTTCAGGGGGTGTCAGGACGCTTTTTTGCTAATTTAAGGACGGGAAATCTGCCTTGCGCCGCGGCGCATGGTCTAAAAGGGTTGAGTTTATTTCCTTAATGAGTTATAGGTGTGTTTTGAGAATAAACCAATTAGAATCTTATCTCCCATTCCCTTTAGGAGTCAGCTGCGTCGCGCCAAGAGCGCATTCTCTATTTACAGGACGCAAAGTAAGTCTAAGTGGAAAAAATGAGCATTTCACAAGCAAACAGTTAACAGTTAACAGTTTTTAACAGAAAACTGTTAAACAGAGCATCTACTGCGTGAAAATGAGAGATAATGGATCACTTTCACTTTCGCTCTTGGATAGGGAAACCTTTACGCACAGACATCAATTAGTCTATAAATAAATACTTTTGTTTGTTAAGCGCAAATATTCGTTTCAAAACTATTTCTAAATTCAGTTCTAATTTCCAGCAAACGAATAAATGAATAATAATAGCAAAATGTGCTCAAAAACCTGAGTTATATCCTAAAACATGGTGTGCCCCATATTGTCTAAAACCTGACAGGTGGGCAAATTTAAGCTTGTTTTTAATAAAACAAATATAAATATGGATATAATAAATAATACTGCTAATAATAATAATATTATACAAAAGCAAATTGTTATGAATGAACTGAAAAAGCCTCCCGAGATGAAGAAGACATAAAAGCAGTGATTTTTCATATTTATGTAGGCTAGAAAATAATATGTTTTGTAATATTTTAATCCTTTATATTTATATTCTATATCTATTCTTATTATATACTATATATATCCTTAATATTTAAATTTTTTCATATGTAAAGATATTTGCCTATTGCTCTCTTGTGCGTATTAAGCAGTGCGTAAGCGAGGCGCAACACTGCGCCAGAGTTTAGACCGGGTTTGTTTTGGTCCAATGATAAATCTATTATAGATTCTCAAAATAGCAACGCGCCAGCGGTCCGCCTCAGAACGCCTTCCTTTTTAGACAAGAACGCCTATGGGCGCAAAAATGAACGCTAATGCATTTGCTATTTAAACAGCGTAGCGCAACGCCTCAAAACAACTCTTGTGCCAAGCTGAAACTACCAAAAGACTACTGCGCCACGCCTTGCGCCACACTGCGCCGGGTGTATGATAGGGCCCAATATGTTTTTTGTTTGTTTGTTTATTTTCTTCTCTATAATTACACGGTTTTTATATCTATTTATGTGTCTGCCATTTTTCGTTACACCAAAATACGTTATCATTGCATTCAAAGAGAGGGTTCTAATGCAGAGTTCATATATTTTTATTTTAGCCCCGATTTTGACTCACCAATAGGTTTTGAGAAATCGGCAAAAATCACAGGCAAATATGAACTATCAAAGACACACTTTGAGAGAATTACCGATGAGTAATTCCGATGAAATTTTGGACCATGCAGTGTGAAATGTGTTTTGACTGAACATAACATCGGTGACTACCTACAGCCAATGAGAGAGCAGCAACCACTAGCAGCCCAGTGGGAGGTTGCGGGAGAAGTTAAAAGCGCTCATTTTCAATCTATTTGGACCCAAAAAATGGAGGAAAAACTAGTGGAAATTTGGCAGGAGCACACGTGTCTGTTTGACGTGTTATCTGAGCAATATCACAACCGGGTTGAACGAGAAAATAAGTTGCTTATTCCCTTCAGGTGAGCAAAATAAGTACAAGGCTTCTTTCCCATTATGTAGTTAACAACAAAAGATATACTACATGACCTTGCACTGTTTCCATGTCACTTATCGTGTGTGTTTGGTTGTGAGACAAAAGCTGCGTCCCAAATCACATACTTATGCACTATTCTACGCCATTTGTAGTATAAATAGTGTAAGTAGAGTGTTCACACTGAAAACTCTAAAAATAATAAGTGCACTTTAATTACCTGGATGATGCACTCATTTAGCCACTAAAATGAAGTGTGAAATGATGGACACTTCACGCACTCAACGACCGCAGGTTTGCTTACGTAGCGGAAGGGGCAGAGCTATCGGGCTTACATGTTGGATAACTTTATTTATTTTGGATGTTGAAAGCAAAATTCTCCTACGAGAGTGATTATAGCGCCTCCCGATGGTGAATGCGGTTATACTCACGGCAGGTATTTTTTAATAATTCAGTCGTTTATTTCACTGATTTGGCGACTGTCAAACGTCATTAGGGAAACGGTTTGAATTTCCGCTTAGTAAAAAAAACATTAGTGTTGGAACGGCACTACACACATATACTATCCTGTTGAGTGTGTAAGTGCATAAGTACATAGTGCATGAGTGCATAGTGTATAGTGTGCCATTTGGGACGCAGCTAAAGTTTGTGTACCAAGACAAAAGTTGTCGGGGATTCTTCCTGTTTTAAAGTCATGCAGTATGAAACCTCCTGTTGCCGATCCATCTTGCAGTGTAAACACAGCACCAATGGAACGCTAGCCAAGATAGTCATGCAGTGTGAAAACATCTGTGACATGACTACTTTGAAAATCATACAGTTTGAACTCGGCATAAGTGACTAAGTATTATACTACTGACATACCTTAATTTTTTAGTTTTAAAAACTTTATTTAATTTTACAAGCAGAGGCTGCACAATGTTGTGGAATCATTGCTGAGAGTGACCATTTCATGATATTATCCTGTATGTCCTGAATGGGGTTAAAAGTGGAAGTATTTGCAATTGTGCACAGTGCATGCAGGCATCCCAATTCCATATATCCCAATTCCATATCCCCACCCCCTCGCTCTCTCTCTCTCACCAACTTCACTTCCTTACAATATCTACTGTCCTGTTGCAAAAATGGCAAAAGTAAATCTTTAAATAAAATCTATAAATATTTGCAGCTTATTTCTATGGTAACACCGCTCACTTAGTGTAAACATCATCTAATTGCTATGTGCACTTAAATAGCATCTGTCACAGTTGCACTTAGTGTGAATCATATCTCTGTCTAAGAAAATATGCTATTTTCACTTTTTTCGTTCTGTCAGACAAAAGAAATGCAATTTCTGCACACTTTGCATTCACTGCAAGTGTCTTTGAGCACCTCATACTTCATTTATGTTAATAGCCCAAACATAGTGGAAAAATTAACAATGTTTAAGACAATATAAATATATTTGTTTATAATTAAAAACATTATTTATTAAGGCTGGTTTATACTTCTGCGTGGAGTGATCTGCATAACACATGGTGCCTGCATTGCAAGATGTTGTGCACTTCTGGATGCTGTTTGTGTTGCTCTGCAATAACACATCCGAAACACACGTTGTTGTGCTAGCTGGCAGTAGGTTTTAATGTTCCTATGTATCGGGTTTCTTCACAGGTGTTTTGTTTTTTCTGAACGCTACCTTAATGTACAGTTGGCTCAAACTTGCTCATTCAGAGACAGTCACCGGCAAATGTGCCACAACTTTAATCAAAAGGTTTACAGAACTAAAAATCTGACGCACCATCACTCGCTCCAACTGGTTCACGTGGTTCACGTTCTCACCCCCACCCACACTGGTCTCAGCTACCAATCACAGAGCTTGAGACGTGTAGTTACATTTTTTGACAGATGCATGTCAGAGTCGGCTTCAGCGTTGGCGCCAGCCACAACAAAGGCTATACAAACATGCAAAGGCTGCGCCGGAGCAACAGCGTGCACTTGAAGCAGAAGTATAAATCAGCCTTTCAAGAGTTTACACTTAGATATGCTTAGCATTATAGCAGGTTTGGCATGCTGTCCCGGGAGAGAACCCTGAGCTCGGAGATATTTGAGCCCAGGGCTCCCGCCCGGTCAATAAGCATATCAGAGGATCCGAGATCAGGAAGGTCTCGATAGTTCCCCCTTTGAGAAGGGGGAGAGAAAGGAGGAGATAGGGTGGAAGGGGGGATTCTTCCGAAATGAAGATAGGGAAAAAGTTTGGGAGTGATCCATTTATTGTAGACTAGGATCACTCGGATTGGATTATTACTGATTACAAATGAGTGGCCAGCTGTGCTCAATCATATCACGTGCTCCTCTCGAAATTAGTTTATGAAACTTCACTTAGTCTAATCTCTAAAATGTAAAATAGTAGACTCAGCCTTCTCATAAGAAGTAAAAGGCTTGCCATTAGCTATGTTTCCATCCACTTATTTTTATGTGAATTTTGGAGATGCGCAAAAAAAACAATTGATGGAAACGCCAAGATGCTCATAAATTTTCTAAATACACATATAAAAGGTATGCGCATAACTGAGTAGGATAAACTTTTTATTCGATAAGAAAAGATGCACATAAACTACAATAGAAACACTTTTACCGAACAAATTCCAGTATGCGCATTAAAAAAAGGTCATGTTGTAATAAGAGATCAAGCAATGGTGAAAATGTGTGTGAATGAACAAACCAAGCAGCTGAGCACATTGCAAAACATCTGAAATGTTGTTTTGGTCATCCTAAAATGCCTTAACCATTCCAGTATTAGTGTTTTTATATTATTATTTACCTCCAGAGGGTCTGTGCTTTGCGTCTCATGGCTTCATTGCATGTCATCATATTGTGTTCTGAAGTCATTTATTAGATAAAGACAAGATTCAGCTTCTCCTACCGCAGCAAATTCTGTTTTTACTGTTGATATTTAGTGCCAGTTAATCAAGGTGTGATGATTTTGTTCTATTTGATTCATAGGATGAAAATGCTGCTTTACTGTATTTGCATTTCTTTTATGTTTTGCACATTAATTTAATTTGCATTTCTGGATGGAAACATCTAGGCCCAGTATCACAAACATGACTTAGATTATAAGCCAGGACTAGGCCTTAGTTAAAAAAGGTTATTTAAGACACATTTATAAAAATGACCTTAGAAAAATATTATTGGTAGGCACCTGGAGAAAAAAAATGATACTGACATAGTTTAAGACATCTCATCGCAAGTTATTATGAGTTGAGACAGCTCAAACATGCAATTTAATCCTGACTAGCCTTAAACCTTGTTTGTGAAACCAGGGGCTAGTGTCATAAGAAACAAGCTTACAATTAGCATGAAGAATAATCAACTAACAGTCGAAGGTATGCCTTAGCAAACACCACTAATATAAGTTCCTATCTGCGAATCGATGGGTTCCACACAAACTTCTTCATGATGTCTATACACACGTCGATTAAATTAACATAATTGTTTTTACCAATTTAAATGGATTAAGCTTAAAACATTTGAGTTGTCCTAAAATTGTTGATTTAGCTCATTTTAAATAAGTAGTTTGAACAAACAGCAAAAATAATTTTTTGAGTGTGCTGAAGAGGTGATTTTCATCAATCACAACTGTAGTTGATTTTAAGACTGTAAATTAGGTCTGACTGTAGGTTATTTGCTAAATGTGAGCACTGCTCTTTAAACACGGGTATACACTGAAGCCTGCAAAAATCACATTAAAACACTTACTCTTACCCACCAGCAATTACTATTAAGCACGGACTAGTGTAGAGCCCTAATTTGTGTGAGACTGTGTATGTGACATGGCAAACCAGCAAGTGGCAGAGTTCATCCTGTCCCTGCAGAGCCCATCGTTCCTGCTGCTACATCTGCACAGTCTCACTCTCACCAAGGCGGCTTCGATCAAAAACTAATTCCTGAAACACTTTAAACCTCTCATTGCTTGCTCCCATTCTCCTCGCTCTCTGTATTCTGCTGTCTGTTATCCCTGCTAGACAGATTAGCGTAGCTAGTCAGCAGTACATGTTTTGTTTTGGTTGCTGGTGTGCTGTTTTGATCTCACCAGGCAGTTAAACTAGCTTAGCAAGCAAGACAATTTTCATCATTCATCTTGAAAGGCTTTACTTTTCTGACTAGCTTCAACACGATTTTCAACCCTCCTGTTGATTTTAGCCAATTCCTTAGTGTCTAATGTTTTTGAAGAAATGCTGGAGATGTTTACAGCATGCTAACATTCAGGCTAAATATCACTTCATCACTTGTGCAGAAAAAAAACAACAACAACCCATTAATTCTCATTCATTCATTCATTTATTTTTACTGCTTTTCCGGGGCCAGGTCGCAGGGTAAACAGTCTTAAGAGGGAACACCAGACTTCCCTCTCCCAGACACTTCCTCCAGCTTCTCCAGGGGGAATCCCGAGGGGTTCCCATGCCAGCTGAGACGCATAGTCTCTCCAGCGTGTCCTGGGTCTTCCCCGAGGCCTCCTTCTGGTGGGACATACCTAGGTAGGTGTTCAGAGGGCATGCGAAACAAATGCCTGAGCCACCTCAGCTGACTTCTCTCAATGTAGAGGAGCAGCGGCTCTACTCTGAGCTCCTCCCAGGTGACAGAGCTCCTCACCCTAACTATAAGATGCAAAGAAAACTGCAAAGGAAACTCATTTCAGTCGCTTGTATCTGAGATCTTGTCCTTTCAGTCAAGACCCAAAGCTCTTGACCATAGGTGAGAGTAGGAACGTAAATTGACTGGTAAAATCAAGATGTTTGCCTTTCGCCTCAGCTCCTTCTTTACCACAATGGACTGGTATCTCGACTGCTGTTGCAGCAGTCTGCCTGTCAATCTCAAGTTCCATCCTTCCCTCACTAAACAAAAGTCCAAGATACTTGAACTCCTCCACATGGGGTAAGGACTTTCCTCCAACCTGGAGATGGCAAACCACCTTTTTCTGGTGAAGCACCATGGCCTTGGACTTGGAGGTGCTGATTCTCATACCAGCTGCATCACACTTGGCAGCAAACCGCCCCAGTGCATGCTGAAGGTCCATGTTCAATGAAGCCAACAGAACAACATCATCTGCGAATAACAGAGATGAAATCCTGTTGTCCCCGAACCAGACACCCTCCAGCACAAGGCTGCTCTTTGAAATTCTGTTCATAAAAATTATGAACATAATTGGTGACAAAGGGCAGCTCTGCTGGAGTCCAACATGCACTGGAAACAAATCTGACTTATTGCCGGCAATGCGAACAAAACTCCTACTCTGTTCATACAGGGACGAAATGGCCCTTAATAGGGCGCTTCTGACCCCATACTCCCAGAGCACCCTCCACAGAATGCGACGAGAGACAGGGTTGAATACCTTCTCCAAGTCCATAAATCACATGTATATATATATATATATATATATATATATATATATATATATATATATATATATATATATATATATATATATATACACACACACATTTACTGTAGAAACACTTTTGAATGACTAATCAAATTTAGCTTCCAGATTAAGCCCTAAATAATTGCAGCTGTGAGAAAAGGCAGTCTGGAGGTGTAGATGAGCTTGCCTTCATCATGTTTCTGCTGTGTCTCCCTGTATTAGCATGAGTCCTGATTCAGCAGCCCTTAATGAATCACATCAACGCCTTTACATTTCCGATGTTAACGTCGGCACGCTCTGCATTCTAGCCTAGGGCACAAACCAAGATTTGAATAAAACATACAGTTTGATCTAGTTTTTAAGAAATGCTTTAGAAGTAGGAAGTGAATAAAATGTCATTCTACCCTCCCTTACATTTAAAAAGAGGTAATTATTGATCAGATTAACCATGAAATAAAGTAGAATTTATGTGTTTACTACACACGTTTTAATGATCAAGGAATAAATAATTTCCTTTCTAGTTTAACCACCACTTAAACGGAGATGAAAGAGACATAAAAAGGAATAGTTTGCTCAAAAATTTATATTCTGTCAGCCTTAACTCACCTTCATGTCATCCCAAGCCAGTATATCATGGAAGACTTCTTTCTTCTGTGGAACATAAAACGTCAACTTAAAGGCTATGCTGTTCTCAGTAATTATTTTTGAAATTGACACAAAAGCACCATAAAAGTGCACCATATGACTCTAATTTATGGCCATTCACAAATCACCATTGAATTGAATTTGAGAACTTGGTCACTCTTTTGTAAACTGAAACAGTCTGACCTAAAATAACAGCTGCTTCATGAATCATTCACACCAGTTTTAAGAACTGAATCAAGTGATTTGTTGATCCTACAACTGGCTCAGATACTGTTATGTCTTTTATGGAGTGTGTATATGGGCAAGTTTGGTAAAAAAATAAATAAATAAATTTGAACGTGAAAAAAGGTGAAAATGCTCTGAGTTGGCTTGAATGCTGCTATTAAAACCTTGGTACAAACAAGGAGCTCTATTTTAACAATCTAGGCGCAAAGTCTAAAGCGCAGGGCGCAAAAGCATTAGGGGATTGTCTAAATCCACTTTTGCTATTTTAAGGATGGAAAAATATGCTCTGCATCCTGACGCATCATCTAACAGGGATGTGCTTATTCTCTCAATGAATTGTGGGTGTGTTTTGAGAATGAACCAATCAGAATCTCATCTGCCATTCCCTTTAAGAATCAGTTGTGTCGCTCCATGGCACATTTGCTAATTAGATGGCAGACTTTGTAATTAAAAAAATGAATGATTTACTAGCAAGAAAACAGTTAAACAAATTATCTGCAGTGCGAGGATCAAGAATAATCCTCTTCCATTCGGCCTCTTTACTTTCTCTTTATTTTACTTTTAGACTTTACTCTACCTTTGTGGAGCAAATGGTAGAAACTAACTCCACTGAACACATCCATTAACCTACATATTTAATTTAGTTTGTTAAGCGCAAAGATTTGTGTCGACTATTTCTAAATTCAGTTCTAATTTCCAGAAAATGAATAAATGAAAAATAATAACAAACACACTTCCTGTTCTTATGCCCCATGCATATGTTGATGCATATGTCTCTAAAACCCGACAAGTGGTTGAATCTAAACTTGTTTTTTTATTTTATTAATACATATAAATATGCATATAATAAATATTACTGCTAATTAAAAAAAAATTATACAAATGCAAATTGTCATTAATGAACTGAAAAAAGTCATGGAGGCTTGAAGAAAGCATGGAGGCAGTGGTTTTTATATTTATGTAGAAAGTAATGTAATGTTCTGTTTTTGTAACATTTTAATCCTTTAATTGTTTTTTATATGTAAAGATGTTTGTGTATTGCTGTACATCCTATGTGTATTAAGCAATGGGTATGTGTTTTGGACTCATATAGGAGCATAACTAATGTGCTCTGCGCTGGACCAGATTTCAGTTTGTCAATAGCGAGGTCTATTTCAGTTGCTCAAAATACCAATGAGCCTTAACACACCTCCTTTGTATACCAGCACACCCATAAGTCTACAAAGTGCCACAAATAGATTTGCTATTTAAACGTGCCACAAAAAGTGAGAATGAGAGTACGCTGATCCGATAAATAGCAACAAATCACGCCAAGCACGTCTTGCACCTTATTGCGCCATGTGTATGGTAGGGTCCAAGGGGACAGAGACCACTCAAACCTTGTTTGGTTTGGTTAAATGTCACTAGAGTTTTTCCCTCATGGTGCAGTTTATGTTGGCAGGTGTGAATGCAGCTTTTGGATGGAAATTATTTATCAAATCAATTTTAAAAAATAATTTTTAGTCTTTGGTCTGCACAAAATGACCCAACCACATGTGAAAGCACCCTTAGTTCAATCCCAGATAAACTCTGGCATCCAAATGAGAGTGTGTTTGCTAAGGCAGGTTTAATTTGATTAAAATCAACTCTGGTGCTTAATTGGTTCATTTGAATAAGTGTGAACATTGTGTCCACACTGGTTTGGTTAAGATTGTAAACTTTGCTGTAATAGCTCTGTTAGTGCAGTTAATTTAAATAAGTGTGAACGCTGAATTCTGGTGCACACAAAACAAGAGGATCAATAACTCTAAAAAGATGACAGATGAGTCTTGGTCTGCTCTGGTACCGTTTACTTGAGATTGTGTTCTCACTTGACTGCGATTACTCCACAAGTGCGGTGCATTTGATCAAGTGTGAACACTGTAATCTGAACCAAGCAGACCAAGGCAGCTGAATAGATCTGTCTCAATCTGCTCCTGAAAGAACAACAAATCATACCATATACTCAACAGTGAGAATGATCAGTGGCGGTGCATATTATCATCTTAAATCTTCTCTTCATCTTCATTTTGCCGGAGTAGTGCCAGTCACATGAGGTCTCCTTTTATGTCCTGCTTCCTTCACGACCGCTGTACCTGAAGATAGCGTTTTCTTTTAAATGTCAGTGATGGATTAGCCAGCTGGTCAGGGGTCACTGACGACCATGTAGTTTGTAATGGCCTGAGTTGCATGATTACCGGTGCTGATGAGCCGACTGAAAGATGGTTATGCCAGGAATCAATGAGCCTGTTAATACCGTTTTGGCTCAAAGTGCCTTTTAAGAGATCCGGCTAATCGCAGCAGGCATTTTAATTGAGCAAGATATTAACGCCGGTGTAACTCAGACGGTGCTCTGACAAAAACATTCGTTCAAAGGCAGACAACCCTGCTGGTCTGTGCGTGACTCTGGCCAGAATGTGAGATTTTATTGCTTTCTTTTCTTGTCTCGCATCTCAAGCTTTCCAAAGGTGAGCTTCAGTTCAGTCCTCCTCTTGGAGTTGATCTGCAGTCTCCGTAGGCGTTCTGCTAACATCAAACCTGAATGTAAACAAAAGAATATTAACTTCTTTTTTTTTTTTTTTACTCTTTCTGCTTCCCACATCACATCCGCTAAGAGTTCTTGAGTTAAATCCTCTTGCATCTCATGAAGTGATTTCACCAGGTTTTTTTTTTTTCTCCTATCTGATTGTTTATATAATATGACCTTAAGAAACACCCAAAACAAACTTTGAAGTGGTTACCCATTTGTGGAAAGCTTAGAAAAGATTTTAGTCAAAACTGAGTATATAAGAGTTTGTGTTTATCAGAACAGCTGGAGCAATTTTAAACCTCCATTCTATTAAATAAACAGTTTCCTGTTACCAAACTGCGTGAGTGACATCTAGTGGTCAATAGCAGAACTGTTCATGTACACAGCTGGGCTCTGAGATTAACTTCAATGACTTCAGTCAATAGTTGCTGCTGTGTCTGTTTCATAATGAAATCTGATGTAAATCTCAGAAGACAGAGATGCACGATTCTTGATGCCTTTTAATATAATCTGATGCAGCAGGCCTTTACAGTAATATAGATCCTGGGTTTTCAAGCCGTAGGGGGTCTGTAATGGTACTGCAGGGGGTTAGTGAAGAATTTATAGGGATTTCTTAATTTTTCATGATATTTCTAACTATCCAAGTGAGCACAGTAACTGATAATGTTGTAATGATAGTTATTGATCTTAGTGAAAGTTATTCTGAAGAAGAGTTCTTTATTCTCAGTGGATGGAGAGATGGAGCAAGAACACCGTATTATGTGGTGCATGTTATATCAAACTGAGTTTTAAGCCTGACTTATAATAACATGAATTTTGTTGAAGTTATTTGTTTGCTGAACCTAGCTTTTTAGAGTTATTTTTTATAATGTTTGTTTATTATTGTACTATTAATAATTTATTTATACAGATACCAACTTTGCTTTTGGCAAAACTTGAATTTATTTCAAATAACAAAAATATTTTATGGTTTCTGTTTTAAAGTCTGCATGAAATCAAAATGTAAACAATGTTTATTTTACTACTGGAGTTTATTATTATTATAAAAGGGAACTTAATTTGCTTAAAAAATTGTTTGGCTTATTTTTAATTAAACATAGTCCTTCTGTGTTGACATCGGTTTGACGACTTGTGAGTTATGCTTAGCCACAGCCTTCAAGCCATTAGTTTGCTGTGAGTGAAAGATGAGAGGAGCCCAAAAATAAAAGCCCCGCTCCTACTCAATAGTCCATTCCAGTTGTAAAAACTTTATCATACTGAAATGAAAGTCTGCAGCAACTTTCGATTCAGCCAGAATTGAACAATGCTGATATACACTACAGGTCAAAAGTTTGGGGTCAGTTATTTATTTTTTTTATTTTTATAAATTTTACTTCATAATTTAAATAAAATTATTCTGTTCATCAAGGATGCATTTATTGAATTACAATTTTAAATAACTGCTTTCTTATTGTTAGTTTCAAATGAAGTGATTTCTCCAGTCATTATTGCTTTTATTACTATTACCATTAATAATAATAATAATAATAATAATAATTATTATTATTATTATTATTATTATTATTATTATTATTATTATTATTATATAGTGATTTTTGAAGGATCAAATGACTCTGAAGACTGGAGTAATGAAACTGAAAAATTATCATTAAAATCACTGGAATAAATTATTACATTAAATCATAAACTACTTTAAACAGATATTTTACAGTGCAATAACATTTAATAATTTTGCGGTTTGTACTGTATTTTTGATCAAATAAATGCAGAACTGGTTAGCAGGATAAGCTTGCTTAAAACATTTAAAAATCTTACGGACCCCAAATTGTTGACTGGTAGTACTTAGCTGTATATATGTAGCGGTATATACTTAGCTGTTAGTATTATTAATTATTATTATTTTAAATATTATTCATATTTATTATTATTGACTAAATTATTATATAATTATTTAATTATACAAACTGTGCTTGACATGCCATACAAGTGCGGTCAATCCCTCAACAAACTCAACCTTATTATGGCTTAAACAATAAAACTCAGAGAATACACTCAGAGCAGCCACTCTTGTGGAATCACACACAGACTCTGACATCTCATTTCCAGAGGCTTCAGTGGGAACACAGTGAAACTTGTGGTGTTAAAACAGTGATTTTCTGTTTGTAGTCGTGGCGGTGTGTTTCTGGCACTCACGCTGGGCGCGCAGGTCCAGTTCCAGCAGGTGAGCGCAGGCCCAGTTAATAACGCGCACGTCTGCTCCCTGTGGAAATCAACCAGAACCTGACCTACAAGAGTGACTGTTTCCTCTCCCTACACACTATGTTTTATTCATAAGAACTTTTCGCTAGATATATTCTCCGCTTTCCTTTTTTTTCTCCTCTGAGAGAAACAAGTCTTTCTTGTCGGTATGTAGACACCCGGACCCAATCACTTCTCGGGTCCCATCGGACTGATCCCAGACCTGTAGTCTCATGTCCTGCTGTATGAAGAGAGGTCAAAGAACAGTGATTTCACTAATAAAAACTGTATTGCGAGGTGCTCCCTGGTTACATAAAGAATTGTTTTCACTCAGCAGATTAGAGCTCCTTTTAACAGCGCAATAACTTGCTTTTCTCCCAAGAGAAATATTGTTTTGACTTTTTAAGCTCAATATAGCTGTGTCTTTCTCTTTTTGTTTTTTAATATGGCAGGTTTATCAGAGCAGCTGTAACCTTCAATATTTGAATACACACTTTAGATTACTCTTGGAGTTAACTCATGGAGAACAAAAAAACTATGACTGTTGAGCAGTTTTATTTTGATTTACAGAAGATATGAACAAAATGTTTTATTCCGAAAAACTGTTCATACATATTTAGATAAATAAGAATTTTATGTTATATTAAAAGGCTCTAATAAAAGGATAGTTCATCCAAAACTGTACATTTGCTGTTAATTTGACTTTCAAAGTGTAACTTATATTGAAATATTTGTACTTTTTAATTATCTTCAAACTAGGTTTATATGTCAGCAAACAGTATTATTCCTTTATATATTTTAAAATACAGGTCAGAATATGTATATATATTTTTTTCATAAATATTTGTTACATGTAATATTATTCCAGCCATATTTTTATAATTTATTTCCACACAATATTAGAAATATTAAAGTAGAAGAAATTAGTATAATAATTTAATTGATATGGATAGGTTCATTCCGTTGTGGCGACTACTGATAAGCCAGGGACAAACCTGAAGGATAGTGAAAATTTGATTTGGACACCAAAACGGGTGGTTCTTTTTTGACCCATATATAAATATAAATGAGCGTGAATAATTTTTTTTCTCTCTTTCTAGATCTACATTCCTTGCAGAACTGCTCTGATCTTGGCAAATGAGGACACTGATTTCAGACACTGAAGACCGTGCGCATGAATGGACATGGATCTTGCATCATATCCCTGAATATTGTGCAACCCTACATCAGATAACATTCAATATAGCAAACGTTTTTTTTTCCACATACATTAATGGTACCTGCTTTTAAATATGATTACAGATCAGATTACAGAAAAAAATATCATCTAATCTCTTTAAAGAGATACATAAACCAATTTTAAATTTTTAAATTTTAAATTAGCTGTTAATTCACTCAAGAAGTATAGGTGACTTTTCTTCAATAGAGCAAAAAAAAAGAAAGAAAGAAAGAAAGAAAGAAAGAAAGAAAGAAAGAAAGAAAGAAAGAAAGAAAGAAAGCTAATGTTGTGGTTCTTTGTGATTCATGAAATGCAAACTCAACAAGTATCAGGGCTCTGAGGGTCAGTAAACATATTCAGTCAAAATAAAATGAATGCACATTGCTCCTGACACAAAAAACAGAAGTTATGTAGCACAATAATTGTTCTGTGTATTATTACAATTATTCCACAGCCAAGTATTGAAATTGTACATACAATTTTTAAGGTTTATTTAGATCACATTTCTGGTGTATGGTATGGGCTGGGATAGTCCTCTCATTTTTATGAAATGTAAAATGTGAGAAGTTTTAAAGGAGCCCAAGCCAGCAATATGAGTAAACATTTTTTGGAGCATGGAATAAAGGTTTAGGTTCCTTTTCTGAACTTTGAACATCTCAGAACCATTGCTGTCTTTTGAGGATGAGAGAGCTCTAGGATTTCACCTAAAATATTTTTGTTTGTGTGAACAGGGCTTTGAACGACATGAGGGTGAGTAATTAAAACAAAATGTTTGTTTTGGGGTGAACTAACAAATTAAATGGTTATTTCATTTGTAATAAACTATATAGAGTCAATAATAAATATAAATGTTAGCCTCACAATGCATCAAATCCCCTCGTTGAATTTCAGAGGCTTTTACTCCATTTACTATAACAAGTAAAATCATCACAGAGAATGGGTTACATCCTTTTTTCACTGCAGAGTTACCATGGTTTATAAATGTGTTCAGGTATACTGTATTAAATAACTAGTAGGTGTGTGCTATATTTATCATCTGTTATCATTTCAGAATTGTTTTAATGATGTGCAAGCTGACTTTAACAAGTATGTCACTAACTTTGCAAACAAAATAAAATAATGAGAAAAATACATATTGAGATTCCATATAGATTTAGCTTAAGCCATTTAGAATGCAGTTAGAATCAATATTTCATTAAATTGACGAAAGCCAAAAATATCACTGTATAGATTTCTGAATTCTTTTCTGAACTCTGAAATAGAATACTGTAAAACAGTAAGGTCATCTCACACAAACAGAGGGGGCAGTTTTCCTGTCTGGGTTCATCAACAGGTAGTTTTTTTTAATATTACCAGAACCAGAACCAGAATTTAAAAAACCTTTATATAAAAATATATTATTTTGGGTTATATATATATATATATATATATATATATATATATATATATATATATATATATATATATATATATATATATATAACCCAAAATAATATATTTTTTATTAATATCATAAGATAATTTAATAAGTATTTGATAATGTAATAAGATATTTCAAAGATATTTTTAAGAATGTTATAAACTGTTGACCAGTGTTGGATAAATTACTTTAAATAAAGTAATTGTATTTACTTTATTTAAAATTACTTTATTTAAAATTACTTTAAATAAAGTAATTTTGCCTTGAATAAATAGTAATAGATTAAAAATTGGATTATAAAATTGGAATACTACTGGAAAATTTGTATCTGATTACATTACTAATTACTAAATATAATAAGTAATCATATTACTAATTACTGTACTTTGAATTACTTTTAAAACAGAAAATATACCTATAAAAAATAGAAAATAAACTGCAGCTCTTTCAGTAATTTAATATTCACTGAAAAACATTAAAATAGATTGATCACAACAGCTTGACATATTCAAAAGACTTAAAGAGTTCACCCAAAATCTCATTCACTTGTTCCAAATCTGTTCCAGAAAACTGGATACTTGTAACGAATGGCATGTATAGTATGCAAAATATTTGGATGTTCTGTCTTTGTCTGAGGTATTGGTCTACCGAAATGTGTATATTCCATACAAAGCATGAAGCTGATTGGTCAGTTCATGTCGCATGACATGGTTTTCAACTGGTGCACCTGAAAACTGTGAGTGCATAAAATATGCGCTCCGAATATGTGTGTGCTAGCCGTGCGCCTCCATTGGAAAACACAAACTTGCGCACACAAAAGACGCAATATGGGAACGGCCCCATAAGCAGCTACACTTCTCTTCACATTCAAAAGATACCTTCACTCCCAAATCTGCACAAAAATTTTATTTAGCCTGTTTAGGCTGAGTTGGACCACCATTTTTTTGGGCGCCGATGTCCTCCTTGGTGATGAGTATTGTCATGCTTTCTATTAAAGTGCATTAACAAGTTACTGGTCGAGTTAAATGCAATCAAATGCTCCTTAGAGAGTGGACATAGACTGTATTTCACAGCCATATTTTTGTTTTTCAGTTAATTAAAATGGGCCAGTCTCATCAGCAACCATTTCAGCTTGTGTTCTCCAGCAATTTTAAAAGAACATGCTTATTAACTGACGTTGTAGTGGAAAACGTGATTTAATTGGACCTGGTTTTCTTCTAAAAACTATATTTGTAACATAAGTAACACAATTACATTGACTTTAGTAACTGTAATCATTTATTTTCTTTTCGGCTTAGTCCCTTTATTCCGCCACAGCGGAAAGAACCATTAACTTATCAAGTGTATGTTTTACGCAGCAGATGCCCTTTCAGCTGAAACACATCTTTGGGAAACATCCATACACACTCATTCACATTCATACACTACAGACAATTTAGCCGACCCAATTCACCTGTACCGCATGTCTTTGGACTTTGGGGAAAACCGGAGCACCCGGAGGAAATCCACGCGAACCAGGGAGTACATGCAAACTCCACACAGAAACGCCAACTGACCCAGCCGAGGCCCGAACCAGCGACCTTCTTGCTGTGAGGCGACATCGCTATCTATTGCGCCACCGCGTCGCCCATAACTATAATGAAATTACACAAATTTTAAATGTTATTTGTTACATTACAGCATTCTCCAAAAATATAATTAGAATACAGTAGTGTGTTACTAAGGAATGTGTTACACCCAACTCTGCTGGTAACTACCATTCCATAGTAGGAAAAACAAACACTGGAAGTGTAAGATTACGTTTCCAACATTTAAAAAAAAAAAAAACATCAATAGTGTTCAACAGAAAACATAAAAATTGATAATTGATAAAATTGTTAAAATTTGATACAAATGACCAGTAAGTAAATGATGACATTTTTCAGTTTTGGGTGAACTATCCCTTAAAGCTCTGATGTGATGTGTAGGTGAAATTCTGAGAGTGTGTATAATTTATTAGCAACGTCTCACCTCATGAAAATCAATTGCATTGATATTACTAACCAATAAACAGTGTTTGGCTCACACTTCTCATTTACGATACACTTCGCATCAGATTTATATATTTTTTGACAGCATAGAAAAGAGAAATTCAAAAGTGTGGATTTATTTCCAAAGAACGACTGAGGATCAAGCTAAATGTAACGTGTGTCAAGTAAATCACATACAAAGAAGGCTATAATGAGCAATTACTATATGTGCAGAATTTTGACTCCATGTTGGCAGCCATTGACATTCATTTTTTCAATCGCCAGTGGCTACTGTTTCAGCTTTTTTATGTTCTATCGAAAAAAAAAGTCACCAACATCTTGCATGGCTTAAAGGCAAGTAAATTAACAGCAAATTTTCACCTTTTTTAAGTATCCCTTTAAGCCCCTTTACATTTTTTATCTACATATAATTTGTTAGATAAGTGATGAAAATGATCATTTGTGAAGGTTGTCGTAATTTCAGGGGTTAATGCATTACAGAAGCACAGAGAGCTTTTAATGGGCTGTTGTGAACATTTACTCTAGATGCATTCTGATTGGATATTGCTTGTGTTATGACATCAGCAAGGTCATTTTGCCCCCCTCTCTCTCTCCATGTCTCTATTCATCCCGCTTTCCCTCTTTCTCCTCATAACCTTACCCTGTCTTCACTTAGCCTCAAATGCCTCCAATCCGCGATTCTGATTTAGTGCGCCATTAAAAAGTTTTACAGCACCGGGTGACATCATGGGCCAGTCGGATGTGTTAGAAAATATGGATCTCCAGGGCCTCTCTAGTGAAAATCTCTCCAAGGAAGAAGAATTCCCTTGGAAGTCTCCCTTGGGTGTGAGGTTTCAGCATAAGCTCTGACACAACAGAAGACGAAATTCCCACCTAATTACTCTAATTAACACTTTTCCCCCCTCTTAATGCATTTAATTAAATTGCCTCGGTGTAATCTGTGGCAGCACTTTAATTTTGCCAGAGCTCTCTATATCCAAGCTTTTAAACGCTAATAAGACAGTATATCAATATTAAAGACATTCCTGTCCTTATAGTGGAGTATATTGGCTCCACAAACAGCATCCTGACGTGTCAAATGTGAAAAAAAATATTTGGGGGGAAAAAAACGTGTGACTGCATTACAATCAGTTGTGTGGAGGTGATAGAGGTGACCATAATGAAATGTTTTGTGCATCAGCATCTTAGTGACTTTCTCAAATTCCTATAAAAAACAGTGTGTGTAAAACACAAGTGATTATTTTAATGAATGTTATGGTTACTTTGATCATTCACGACTCCATTAATTCCATTTCCATACTTTATAGTGAAGATTTTAGCACAATTTGCCTGTAGACTATATTAAAGGTAACCACATTTTAAATGTTCAGTGTCTTTTTAAAGCTTCAATGTATCGTCAGAAGCCAAAGATATTCGTTTTGTCTTGCTTTTATGTTTTTTTACACCTTGCTAATGCTGCACGCACGAAATTTAGATTAATGAATGTGTAACTGATTTTGGATGCAACATTTGTCTTTATTATAACAATTGTGCAAAAAAGTACACAAATAACCTCAAGATTCTGAAGTGAGCATAAGATGGACACTTTGCTATCCTCTTACTGGTTAAAGTAATTGAATAGGCTACTACATGTGTGAATGATGGCAAATGTGACATCTCTCCAACAACATCAATCTCTCTAAATCTTTTTCTTTGGTTGGTTGTTCTAAAAGAAATACCTTTTTAGACATGAAACCTACTCTTTATGGGGTGAATCACTGATTGAATCGTTAGGTCAGTTGATTCATTCTCAACGCTGGTTCAATCAGGACTGCATTGCTAGCACCTGCTAGAGGTCGGGGAATCAACAGATTCAATGAAAATGAGGCAAACTGTACGTAACATATTAACCTATATTATCTAATTATCTGCAATTAAAAATGATATAACAAACTTGGCCGCATTTTAATAACTAAACATTTGTTAGGTTATCTTCAAACAGGCTTGTTGCACATTTCCTAAAACATTTCAAAGTGTTTCACATGTTGTAAATGTTGTAAAACACATTTCATGTGTTTTACAAAAAGGAACCTGTTGATGTTTTGGGGTAGTATCCCAGTTATAGATTTACTGTTTAGAAACAATTGTTTCAGCGCTGTTGTCTACTCTAGCTCATGATCACTAACTTACAGTCTGTTTTTGGCGGCTTCTTTGTTCTCTCAGTGACAGAATGACGACCTCCTCTTCAAAGACCTCCCCATGTTTCTCAGAAGCATTTAAAGCTGTAATTATCCATGAAAAAAACTCCTGGAGGTAAAATACTAAATATGCACTTCTGAAAACCGTACATATATATGTTGTAATATTCTGTGAGTCACCATTTGACCGCTTTGTGTATGCTTGACTTTCATAAATCCAGCGAGTGAACAGTGCCCCCTAGAGTGACTTTCAAAAAATAAGTGAACTTAACATGTCTACTGGAAAATAACACTGATGGTGTTTGTTTGGTCTTCTCTCTGGAGATTGGATTTTGTTGGCTGACATTGAAATCACGCTTCATGCCACACTAATAATGTAAGCGATGTAATTAATACTCACATTTGTGTGTGGTAGACCTTAAAGCAATATATTCCACGTTAATTACAATTACATCATAATATTATTCCTCAGAGTGTAGGTGAAAATAAAAGTTTGAACACAGATATTCATGTACAAACCTCTTCTGCGAGGCAAACAGATATTCAGACTTTCGTATTTTAATGAAATTGTGCACAATACATATATGATGGGGGTTTTCAGCAGCTTAATTAGGAAAACATTTAAATGCATTTAAACAGCATATAGGGTAAATTTAATACATCCACTTAAAATGAATAGACTTAGAGATTTACCAGGAACTAAGATGGAGGATAAATTATATATTTAAAGAAAAAGTCAGGTCGGTCAGTTCTTAAATAGAAGTGTATAACAGGCAATAAAAAATGCCTTTTGCTCACATAAAAGACACATAGCTACAGACAAAATGTAGCACTCACAACAGTCCTAACAGTGCAAACATAATGGCATATTAACAGCAAGATAAGGAGTTGTTCCTATAGGAAATGAAAAGACAGATGCGAACATATAAAAAGAGGCACTGTTATTTAAGACTTACTGTGAAATACTGTATAAAGTACATAGGGATGCTCTGATCAGGAATTTTTTTCAGCCGATACCAAGTACCTCCCTGCGTTTGGGTGGGTTTCCTCCGGGTGCTCCCCCACAGTCCAAAGACATGCGGTACATTTGAATTGGGAGGTCTAAACTGTCCGTAGTGTATATGTGGGTGTGTGTGTGTGTGTGTGATGGATGTTCCCCAGGGATGGGTTGCGGCTGGAAGGGCATCCACTGCGTAAAAACTTGCTGGATAAGTTGGCGGTTTATTCCGCTGTGGTGACCCCAGATTAATAAAGAAACTAAGCCGACAAGAAAATGAATGAATGAACGAAGTAAACTACAAGGTTATATTATTAAATATAAATATATTATTTAAAAATATGTTAAAAATATTTATATAATTTTTGAGGTTTTTAATTTATCTAATATTTCCTGGTTTTAGTGAACTTTCAGTTCTTATACAGTTGGAGTCAGAATTATTAGCCCCGCTGAATTATTTACTCCCCCGTTTAAATTTTTTTTCCCAATTTCGGTTTAGCAGAGAAGAGAGAAGGGGCTAATAATTTTGTCCTTAAAATGGTGTTTAAAAAAATTAAATACAGCTTTTATTCTAGCTGAAATAAAACAAACAAGACTTTCTCCAGAAGACAAAATATGATCAGACATACTGTGAAAATTCTCTTGCTCTGTTAAACATCATTAAGCAAATATTTAAAAAAGAAAAAAAAAATCAAAGGGGGGCTAATAGATCTGACTTCAACTGTATGCCTAAATACGTGCAAGGTCATTCAAATACTTTGCACATTTCCAACTAACACAATTACTTGTGATCGGTTCATAAGATCGGTTCTTGAGATTGCCAGAATAGTGAGTACCAATCAAGTCATTAAATGTGATTATCAGCCGATACCAATCTCCGGCTGATCGATCGGAGCATCTCTAACTACACATATAAGCAATGTACAGTAAAACTAGTGTAAAATACTTAAATCAGTTTAAGATATAAATAAGCAACATGAATGTCTTCATATGCATTTACAGTACAATACCATAATGTTAATAAATGCACAGGCCTAAATGTAATTTTTAGAATCTTTATGTGCTAACTTTTGCGTAAAATATATTTGCAATTCTGAGTTCTTATAAATTCTACAGTCTTTTTAGTCAATTGTTTAGCATAAAATGTGCTACAAACTCTATTTAAACAGCCCAGTCTATACAATGTGTCTTTGTTTACAAGAGCTTTAAAACGTACTGTATTTAAAAACTATGTCAAAAGAGCCAAGGATAAAGTGGGGGAGGAAAGAGCAGCATTTTCAGTGGAAAAAATTAAAGCCTTTGATTTTACACCATCGTTAAATCAGACATTTGCTTTAGAATTAGTTGTACCTTTTAAAACCAAACAAAGCAGAGTCCATTTACACAGAGGAAAAGCTGATTCCAGATCAGATTCTGCCACATTGGTGAATTCATAAAACAAAGATTAAAAGACATTCCAGTTATTTCTCAAGTCCGTTGATGTTCTCTTGAACCAGACCCTCCATTACAGCTCGTTTCGACTCTAGAATCTGAACCCAGACATCAAGCAGATTACTAAAATAATAAAGCCAGGGATTAACACAGAAGCATACTGTATCTTTCCAGAAACTCACCTGGAAATTTGGACTAAATGCGATGAGGGTTTGCATGTTAGTGCTAAAATATCCAAGAACATAATCCCCTGCCAGCAGAGGGAGCTCATTTTTATTCATCTGGACCTTAAAAAGGAAACGCATCACCCATGTTAGTGCATTTATTAGTCCATCTTGCAATTTTCATGCACACAGTGGTTTAAAAATTCACATTTTAAGTGTGACCCAAAAATTAAAATCAACAGTGATTATTTTTGAACCTACAGTCATCAGCTACGTTTATTAATGCAAAGCTGTTCTCAACACTAAAACTTGTAGTCTACTCTACCATACCATCACAACTTCGCCATTGGCAGCCACTTCATCATCTTTGACCCAGGCGAAGGTGGAGTAATCGGAGGCACTTTTGAAGCCAATCTGAACGCAGAGATATAAATCACCTCTAGTTAGTGACCTGCTTTGTGATACAGATCTCCTTTTTGTCTCATTCTGTGTTTTTGTTCATCCATCAACCTCTTTTTCTCTCTCTCCCTCTCACCTTGTATAGTCCAATCCAGTCAAAGGTTGAGGACTCAAAGTTTTCCAGAATGGTGTAAGTGAATATGGCATCTTCATCTGCGCTCCAGATTCCCTCTACGGTAAGTGCGACTAGAGGCGTCTCCACCTTTTTCCTCATCTGCACGAAGAGATCAAGATGAATTTGGACTTACAGAAAAAAAGTAGATATGTATTATTATTAATGACTATAATTTTAGACAGATTGCTTCAATTTGATTAATCCCGAAGCTCGTTATCATCTGCCTGATTAAATATTCATGGCGTGCATAATTCATACCTCCAGATTGAAGGTCCCAATGACGGGTTTGTGGTCACTGACCCCATATGAGACATCGCAGGTGTACATGTCCTGCGTCACCTTTACAGGAAACTCATCATTGTCAGCTGAGGATGCGGTCGAACTCTTCTCATCCTCAATCTCTGTGGCTTTGGGTTTTATTCTCCACAAGATACGATCAGTCCAGGCTGGCTTTCGCTTTTTGCCGCTAATTATCAAATCATGCAGAAAAAGAAACAGAATGTAAAAAAAAACAATATAAATATTTAACGATTGACAGTACACATACACACTGTCGATCAAAAGTTTGACTGCATTATGATCCAAATAGTGAAACAATTGATTACGTTTTACATATAAAGTAGGAAAACAGTTTGAGCATTGATGAAAATAGCAAATGTTTTTAAAAGATTATTGAGAAGCATATATATATATATATATATATATATATATATATATATATATATATATATATATATATATATATATATATATATATATATATATATAATTTATTTATTTTTTTTTTTATCATTCTTGAAAGGTCATGCGTCTTGACCTGTACCGTAACTGGAAAACATCTAAATTTTATTTTTAATTGTGGTAATATGTAAATCATTATTATTGTTTTTTTAGCTTTGGTAAATATTATAGATATTTACAAGATATTGCATACTGACCCTGAGCATGTGTCAATAGTGTTGTCACTTTTGTACAGTGCTCCCAGGACTAAAGTCATTCAACCGCACTAGTTAAGACTAAAGCCAATCTAAATATGCTGGACTTTTGCGTTATATACAGGTGTAGTAACGAGCAAACAAAGAAAACCAAGCAGAAAGGCAGAATTTGTCATAGGTAAGATTTAGTTTGGTTTTGAACTTTTGTGCTAAACAAGTAACGTTATTGATGATAATACTGTCACTTACTGCATTCACCATAAGGCAAAGTAGCACCAACCTGCACTAAATTCTAGGCCTATGCTAGTTTGGTTGTATAAAATCAGCAAACAATGTAAATGAAATATTACAACAAGATGCTGCGGTGCCAGAAACTTATATTATTGTAGGCTAAGTGAAGTAACAGCTAGATTTTGAAGTAACTTATAAGGGTGCCTGATAACATAACAGTGTCTGCGCCTAAATGTGCATACTGTATACCTATTGAATATTACAAATGTTATATACCATTTAAATCACAGGGATATTAATGGTTCACACGAGTCATTCATAATGGAGATTCATTCACAAAAAAATCACTCCCTTTGTTAGAATTAGAAGTGAAAGCAGGGGAGGGGGTATGTTTCTGAATAATTATTAGATCACATTTAACAGGGAGTGAGGATAATACATTTCCATGCATACAAACACATGCTCTTTGTCAGGAATGCCCATACAGTTACTTATCCATCGATATAAAAAAAAAATCGATGTAAAATTAGAATTTTCATCATTTAAAAAAGTATTTGCATACTGACCACCGGAAAAACTCCTGATCATAGATATGTATATAGGTTTACATATCTATGGCTCCAGATGGCCAGTCCTTCACTAAACAGTGGTCCCACATTCATTTCAAAGGAGTGCTACCCTGTACTAAAATGGCGACTCTATTGATGCATTCGTTCCAATAGGCAACATCAGCCAAGGCCAGTGGTTCCCAACCTTTTTTTGCCTGAGACCCCCTTTTCCCCATGGAAAATATTATAAGGCCCCCTCCACATTTAATGATATTATTGCTCATATAAGTTTGCAGTAAAGGATGACAAAAAATTTAGTTTTCAAACAAAGGGTATGTTTATATATCTAGATATGTTTATGCACAAATAAAAGCCTAATGTAAAATATAAAAGCAAAACATCAGTAGGCCATATGTAAATAAATAACGTAAGCCTTTGGTGCCTTGCAGTCAAAAACTGCTCTGGGCTCTTCAGTAATTTGGACAGCCTCATGCATTTGTTAGCAAGAACTTTGGAGCAGATAATGCACTGTAGCTGGGTCAGGGACTCTGGGTCTGGTATCTAATCTTGGTATTTACTGCATTTCATGTTTTCAGTATTGCTAGCGCTGCGACCTAAAATGTTTGTAGCTTCCTCACCTGGGTCCAGTATGCTTGGGTCAATACAATTAGCTGCTAAGGGCGAATCATTTTTTTTTTTTTTTTTTTTTTTTTTTGTGGAGGACGAATTACAAATCTGTAAAAAAAAAATTGCCAGCCAGGGGATGAAATGAATTAAGACAACATGATTGTTTTCCTAATTGTCCACTGCTAATTTTTTTTTTTTTTAAATATGATGTGACCCCCTACAGAGCTCGCTGAGGCACCCTTGTGGGCCGGGACCTCCCTGTTGATAACCACTGGCATAGGCGACATCTAATGTAAATATCTATGGTTTAATATAAGAGCAACATTTTCAGGAACATTTAATAAAATCATAATGCAGGCAAAATTTTGAAGAAACCACTTGAAAATGCTCAGGTTCTTTTGGTTTAATGGATTAATTAGACTATATTTATTAGTTTTTTTTTTAGTTGAGTAATGTTTTAATATTTAATTTATTCTATGAAAGCTCTGATACATTCCATATTTTAATAAAAATATTGCGCTTAAGAGCAAATATTAAAATATAATAAATAACTTTGATGCTAAAAAATAATGTGATATTAATGTTAAGGATTGTGATTTCACAATTTCTTGTGTTTTTACGATTTCCTAGAAAAACACTATTTTTATTAGCAATTGTTTGTCTTTAATTTACCTAATGACTAAAATAAACAGATTATAAATATTTTTCTTATCTAATTAAACCCAATTTAAGCTAAAAAAAAAAATACAAATAAAAAAAAATATTTAAAACTGAGTAAAAGCAGATATTCTGATTCTTATTGGCTGTTGTAATTTTTCTCACTTGTCTCAAGACTCAATTCTTGTCATAAGTATTTATTTTCAGTTCTCTGCTCTGAGGTTCATCTTTGAGTCACTCTAACCAACAGCAGAACAGCACCTACCAAGGGAGACAGGTATAAATATAGCAATATCTGATTGGTCAAATCTGTATAAACAATCAATGCATCCAACACACAAAAGTTTGGTGCACAGTTTAAACTGAATGTATTGCACTTCACTGCTATATGGACATTATTTACAATTATTACTATAACAATATTTTAATATACAGTAACTTATTGTTTTGTATATTGTGCTGCACTATGCATAACAGTAAATCATAAATCGAGAAAACTGAACATTTTCAAGAAATGTTCCTATTTCTATGCACAAACATGCTGACAGGTGACTGATATGCTTTATATATTGCTACATAATGAAACAACAAGCATCAAACACCAGCATATCAGAGTGAAACATGCATACACACAGTGAAGAGGCGCTTAGTGACATGTAATTTACAAAACAGTTTGCTAATGACAGCTTTCAGAAGCCCAGTGACACACTTACATGAAAATGTGGTCATGTGTTAAACGTGATGAGTCTGAGCATGTAAGGGTTAGTGTATCCTGTATATGATTTACTTTTTTAATTTCTCAGAAAACCTCTGTTAAACTTCTTTGAGCATGACTAGTAATGTCCAAAACTGTTGAAGTTTTTTTTTTCCTGATGGAGATACAAACTACCTCTACTTCCATTATAGCTACAACAAAACACTATTTCCCAAAATAGTGCAAATAGATGCAATTCTCCGCAATTCAGCAAATAGATGACAGCTAAATGAGGGAAAGATCTGCTGAAAAAGCACTTTTGTACATGGACAGGTCTGTTCAATTGCTCTGTGGTGCGGAAGACCTCCTATATACAGCCATTTATGTTTGATGGGAAATAAAATTCCCTTCTAATAACAAAAGTCTTCAAAGTAGACATACAGCATACGTATGTTTTCTGACAGCGGCTGGCGAGCAGAAAGAAAAACACCACGTTTGATTTGTATAGACAGGACTGAAATGCTTACTGAGAAATCTGAGAGCAGAGTTTAGTTTAGTGACAGTGCAGTGTTTTATGAGGATGTGATGGTGCTTTGTGAGATGAATTATGGCTAGCAGTGGTTAAGTAGACATGCAACTAATTTTTTTTTTTTACTTATTAAGTCTTACGTAAGGCCAAACCATGTCCTGGGTGCTCTGTAGGGGGAAAAAATGACTATAAATTTCTTCCAAGAAAACATGTTAGACTTTCAGTAAATAGAGATCTGAGATCATTTCTACTTCAATGCATTAAGAAAGGGTGTTGTTGGTGTGTTTTGGTTGTGTAAATGTACTGTACCTTGTATCGTATGTCTCAGAGAAACGGTCAAACTTATATGTGGGTTTAAAGCGCAGTGGTCCCTCTTCAAACTCTTGAAGAATAGGTTCTTTCTTCTTCAACATGGACAACTGTGCAAGTGCAAGAAATGAAAATGATCAACATGACAAGTTTTCATTACTTGCTTTGTTTTCAAGAAAAGGTGAAATTTGCATGTTTGAAAGATGATGCTGTGATGCTAAGCATATACACCTCTCTTCTGTGCATTTTATGAATTAAAAATGTATACAATCAGCATTTGCACTGACTTCTCTAAATCTAAATATTTGGGTTCTGGGATTGTTGATGCAAATGTTTAACTGTAGGACATTTACTGTAAATAATATCAATGGAAAAACGGCACAGTGAAATGTAAAAACAATAACATGCACATATGTTTAAGCACTAATAAAATGCTGTCTTGGTATGCCAACCTGATTTCACCAAGACAGGCATGTTCTTGGATTAACATCTATGTTGATCCTGGAACAACATTCCAATCAGCCTATCAGAATAAAGGCATATGTTTACCATTTATGTTATGTTAAGTTTAGGCTTATGGTTAGGTTTATACACATCTATATGGTTGTTATCCAACTATTATTCCTCACTGATTTTGGGGGTTTAGGGGTATGGAGTAGGTATGAATTACATTTTCAAACAAAAATGATGTTCAGGGATCAACATACAGTTGAAGTCAGAATTATTAGCCCCCCTGTTTATTTTTTCCCTCAATTTCTGTTTAACGGAGAAAATATTTTTTTTTCTTTAACACATTTCTAAACAATAGTTTTAATAACTCAATTCTAATAACTGATTTATTTTATCTTTGCCATGGTGACAGTAAACAATATTTTACTAGATATTTTCTATACCGCTTAAAGAGACATTTAAAAGCTTAACTGGGTTGTTAGGTTAACTAGGTTAGGTTAGGGTTATTAGGCAAGTCATTGTATAATGATGGTTTGTTCTGTAGACTATCGGAAAATATATATACGTCTTAAAAGGACTAATAATTTGACCTTAAAATGGTTTTTAAAAAAATAAAAACTGCTTTTATTCTAGCTGAAATAAAACAAATAAGACTTTCTCCGGAGGAAAACATATAATCAGACATATTGTGAAAATTTCCTTGCTCTGTGAAACATTATTTAGGAAATATTTAAAACAGAAAAAAATCAAAGGGGGCCTATAATAATTCTGACTTCAACTGTAGATGTTAATCCAGGATCGCATTGTACTAGGCAAAATCATGATGTGTAACTAGGTAGTGGGCTTAAAATAGATATTTTCCATCCAGTTGCAAATGGAATGTATAAAAATTATTGTAATATTGAGCAGATTATTTGCGAATAAAATTGTTTCATCTCATGCATTCGAGAGAACCAAATTGTCACTTCATGGAAAACTGGTGCAAATTATAAATATTTAAGTCCCTGCTAACAAGGAAAACCACTCTAGCTCTTTTTCACTATATAATAAATGAAACGATGTATGCAATAAATAAATGCTGTCATAGGGTCTTGCTTTAAGAGTTGAATGCCTGATGGAGGTCATTTAACGAAATCATTTGGTTCAGGCATTTCAGGGAAAAAACCTACATCTTAGATGTTGTGCAGTGAGATTGGTCTGCTAGCGAAAACTCACAAGAGCTTTTATTTATGTATTAAGGAATTCATTTGATGAATATATTTCCATTGTATTTTATTTTTGTGTCTTCTAATGAAAATCTAAATATATATAATTTTACCAAACTTTTATATGCTCATTGCACGATTTTTACAGTGCTTAGCATAAATGAGAACACCCCATTTAGAAAATCAATATTTGTATCCATTTCTCTGTCAATAAAGGTAATATATTTTGGTCCTTTTAAACAAAAGAGATTTATTAAACATATATATTTATTAAAATAATATTTTAATCACAAAACATCTTTACAAATATGATATAATATAATATAATATAATATAATATAATATAATATAATATAATATAATATAATATAATATAATATAATATAATATAATATAATATAATATAATATAATATAACATAATATAATATAATATGTATAAATTCAAGCAACATTTGCAAAAACAAATAAACTAAATTTCAAGTAAATGTTATACATTTTTGTTTCTCTTGATTTTTTCTATTTTTTATTTAAATTACATTCTTTCCTAGCATATACATTTGGGTGTATTCATGGTTGGATTGTGATCTTAAGTAATAGTTAGATTAACTCTAGATTTGGTTTCAGTACTGACCATCTGATGTATATGCAAATAGTAAAGCATCTTGTAAAAAATAGTAATTTAAAAGATCAATTTGTGAGAGGTCTACTCATATATGCTACGCACTTTGGCATTTTCATTTAACAACTTTTCAGAAGTGTGTGTATTTGTTTGACCTGATCTCTGTCCCAAAGCAGGTTAAAGCGGCTGTTGTTGATTGAGGAACGGAGAAAGTGCATCCCATGGTCTGCGATACGAAAGTTCAGATCCCCAAACCAGAACACCACCCTGTGAGACAAAACATCAATGTGAGCACCATATCACCATACATGAGAGGATGCTTATAAATCGCCAACTGTAATATAAGTTAGCACTGACTTGTGGTCAAGTACTTGTGGTGTGTTGAACATGTCAAATTCCTGCGTGTCCAGTATGTATTC